>NC_074686.1:2901860-3084360 GCF_029448725.1 Salvelinus fontinalis | reverse complement strand
AAATCTGGACCCTTACAAATCAGCCAGGCTAGATAATCTGGACCCTTTCTTTCTAAAACTATCTGCTGAAATTGTTGCCACCCCTATTACTAGCCTCTTCAACCTCTCTTTCGTGTCGTCTGAGATCCCCAAAGATTGGAAAGCAGCTGCGGTTATCCCCCTCTTCAAAGGGGGGGACACCCTTGACCCTAACTGCTACAGACCTATATCTATCCTACCCTGCCTTTCTAAGGTCTTCGAAAGCCAAGTCAACAAACAGATTACCGACCATTTCGAATCACACCACACCTTCTCCGCTATGCAATCTGGTTTCAGAGCTGGTCATGGGTGCACCTCAGCCACGCTCAAGGTCATAAACGATATCGTAACCGCCATCGATAGGAAACAATACTGTGCAGCCGTATTCATTGACCTGGCCAAGGCTTTTGACTCTGTCAATCACCACATCCTCATTGGCAGACTCGACAGCCTTGGTTTCTCTAATGATTGCCTCGCCTGGTTCACCAACTACTTCTCTGATAGAGTTCAGTGTGTCAAATCGGAGGGTCTGTTGTCCGGGCCTCTGGCAGTCTCTATGGGGGTGCCACAGGGTTCAATTCTTGGACCGACCCTCTTCTCTGTTTACATCAATGATGTTGCTCTTGCTGCTGGTGATTCTCTGATCCACCTCTACGCAGACGACACTATTCTGTATACTTCTGGCCCTTCTTTTGACACTGTGTTAACAACCCTCCAGGCGAGCTTCAATGCCATACAACTCTCCTTCCGTGGCCTCCAACTGCTCTTAAATACAAGTAAAACCAAATGCATGCTCTTCAACCGATCGCTGCCTGCTCCTGCCCGCCTGTCCAACATCACTACTTTGGACGGCTCTGACTTAGAATATGTGGACAACTACAAATACCTAGGTGTCTGTTTAGACTGTAAACTCTCCTTCCAGACCCACATCAAACATCTCCAATCCAAAGTCAAATCTAGAATTGGCTTCCTATTCCGCAACAAAGCATCCTTTACTCATGCTGCCAAACATACCCTTGTAAAACTGACCATCCTACCAATCCTCGACTTCGGTGATGTCATTTACAAAATAGCCTCCAAAACCCTACTCAATAAATTGGATGCAGTCTATCACAGTGCCATCCGTTTTGTCACCAAAGCCCCATATACTACCCACCACTGCGACCTGTACACTCTCGTTGGCTGGCCCTCGCTTCATACTCGTCGCCAAACCCACTGGTTCCAGGTCATCTACAAGACCCTGCTAGGTAAAGTCCCCCCTTATCTCAGCTCGCTGGTCACCATAGCAGCACCTACCTGTAGCACGCGCTCCAGCAGGTATATCTCTCTAGTCACCCCCAAAACCAATTCTTCCTTTGGACGCCTCTCCTTCCAGTTCTCTGCTGCCAATGACTGGAACGAACTACAAAAATCTCTGAAACTGGAAACACCTATCTCCCTCACTAGCTTTAAGCACCAGCTGTCAGAGCAGCTCATAGATTACTGCACCTGTACATAACCCATCTACAATTTAGCCCAAACAACTACCTCTTTACCTACTGTATTTATTTATTAATTTATTTTGCTCCTTTGCACCCCATTATTTCTGTCTCTACTTTGCACTTTCTTCCAATGCAAACCAACCATTCCAGTGTTTTTTTAGTTTTTATTTTACTTGCTGTGTTGTACTCACTTCGCCTCCATGGCCTTTTTATATTTTATTTATTTATACATATATCTGTTTGCCTTCACCTCCCTTATCTCACCTCACTTGCTCACATTGTATATAGACTTATTTTTTTTCACTGTATTATTGACTATATGTTTGTTTTTACTCCATGTGTAACTATGTGTTGTTGTATGTGTCGAACTGCTTTGCTTTATCTTGGCCAGGTCGCAATTGTAAATGAGAACGTGTTCTCAATTTGCCTACCTGGTTAAATAAAGGTTAAATAAATAAAAAAATTAAAAAAAAAAAAGTACTGAGTAAAGGGTCTGAATACTTGGGTAAATGTGAGATTACCCTTTAACATTTTTTTTTATACATTTGCAAAAATGTATAAAAACCTGTTTTTGCTTTGTCATTATGGGGTATTGTATGTAGATTGATGAGGGGGGGGGGAACTACTTAATTTAAGAATAAGGCTGTAACGTAACAAAATGTGGAAAAAGTCAAGGGGTCTGAATACTTTCTGAATGCACCGTAGATATTAGAACATTAAGGACTGCAAATCTCTTCAAAAAGTACATGTCCCTCCCTTCAACAGGGCATGAGTATACGATCGGTAAACACACTGAAAAATAACATCCAACTGGTACTTCAGAGTGTTACAGCGTCAATAGTCGGTTGAAAAGACGTAGTCTGGTCCTGGACTAAAAAGCTACTTTGATGGAGATTCCCCAATGAGCTTGATTTTTAGTCCAGGACTAGGCTTAATCTGTGTCTGGGAAACCACCCCTAAAATGGTGTGTTAAAACATCAAATACAGGACCTTAAAAGGATATTTAAATAATAAAGTTCTGACTGGAAGGCACTGCCTATCCCATACCTTAAAAGGATATTTAAATAATAAAGTTCTGACTGGAAGGGGCAGGCTTACCCATAGGTAGTAGGTGAACTGCAGGGCGAAGATGGCGATGCCCTCGTTGTCGAAGGAGCCGGCCACAGAGCGGGAGATGTACCCGGGCACGATGGCGATAAAGCAGGCAGCCAGAAGCCCCGCCCCCTGGTTCCACAGCTCCCGCGTCAGCAGGAAGGTGGAGATGGACGTCAGGCCGCTGAAGACCGGCGCCAGGAAGACGCAGACGTCCCTGATGTGCACCGTCAAGTGCAGCAGGTTCAGCACGTAGTGGATAAGGCCTGCGGTGACCATCAAACCTGGATATACCTGGAGAGAGAAAAGAGATGAGCTAGAGGGAGTGGAATGGGAACATTTATGGCACCGTCATGCAAATGGATGGGGATACCAGTCTTATCCTGGATATAAAATGCTGACTGCCTTTTAAATTAACCCTAACGTACTGTAACTTTATCCACTGAGCAGTTCGTCGGAACTCCACAGGTCAGGCAGGAGAGTGATACATCAAGAAAGGGACGGCTTGCTGTGTCCACTTGCTTGACATACCACAAGAGTCAGTTAAGTTAATTGAATCTGCTCTGGATTTACACTTGTGGAAACCCAAGTAAGGCGATATTCTCCACCGAACTACTGACTAATTGCCTAATTCAAGGCTGAGGCTTCAAACAGACAAACCGTAAGACTCGGTCTATAATGCATGACACTGGTCCTAATTAGGCTTGTGTGAAAGGTTTTTGAAGAAGTCGGGGGGGGGGGGGGGGGGGGGTGAGTTTCAGTGTGAGTGATGCCTTGAGGTATGCTATGCCATGCCAGGCAGAGGAGCCCAGGGTACTTTGGCAAGTCTCTGCCTGCAGTGATTCTCATTTCCAAAAAGCTAGTCATAGCCTAGGAGGTCTAAACTATCAACCAGGGTCTTATTGCACCTCTCTCCCAAATCACCCAACCCAGTCGCCCTGTCCTGAGGATTGAGCCTAGCAACTGCTGAAATAATCACTGCCCCCAGAACAGATGCTCGGCTCTCTGTAGTCTGTATTACCCCCATATTCCTTTGAATTTGTGCCCTTCAGCTTGAAAATGTACCCGGTCCATTTCTTTACAGTAACAAAGGGCGGTTTATTGGCTTGGCAGAGCCCTATTGTTAAAGAGTGTCACATTTCTTCAGCCCGCAAATCTTATCTACGACTCTGGAGGGGGGAGCGGCTGGCCGATGTCCCCCTTGAGTGGGAGAGAAAAGAGGGATCTGCAGAGTGTCACATTAACTGGTATCTGCTCGTCCGTCGACTATAGGCGTCACCCTTCGCGTTAGCATGCACAATGAACGAGGCCTGTCAGACTCATCTGCAGCAGTTTGAATACAGAGAGGGGAGAGAAGGAGAGCTAATGGCGGGGCGGGATAAAGGAGGAAGGATGCAGGGGTGGGCTGCGGCACACTGTTTTAGGTCCCTGTTCGGAGATGGGAGAGGTGCTAGTATGCAGACTAGCAACAAAGGGTTTTGGGGAATACCACTCTGAAGAAATGGCAGAGTGACACCGTTCAGGTGTTAAAGTAATGCCTGAAAAAAAAAGTCAGGCAACTCTTGGGTGTACTTCACAATCTGCATGGGATGGATTGCATTTGATACAGTCAAGCTGCACTTCAAGAGGTACAGGAAAAGGAGGACTGAGCACGCTCCCATTGTCATCGGCGGGGCTGTAGTGGAGCAGGTTGAGAGCTTCAAGTTCCTTGGTGTCCACATCAATGGTCCAAACACACCATGACAGACGTAAGAGGGCACGACAAAGCCTATTCCCCCTCAGGAAACTAAAAAGATTTGGCATGGGTCCTGAGATCCTCAAAAGGTTCTACAGCTGCAACGTCGAGAGCATTCTGACTGGTTGCATCACTGCCTGGTACGGCAACTGCTCGGCCTCTGACCGCAAGGCACTACAGAGGGTAGTGCGTACGGCCCAGTACATCACTGGGGCTAAGCTGCCTGCCATCCAGGACCTCTACACCAGGCGGTGTCAGAGGAAGGCCCTAAAAATTGTCAATGACCCCAGCCACCCCAGTCATAGACTGTTCTCTCTACTACCGCATGACAAGCGGTACCGGAGTGCCAAGTCTAGGACAAAAAGGCATTTAACAGTTTTTACCCCCAAGCCATAAGACTCCTGAACAGGTCATCAAATGGCTACCCGGACTATTTGCATTGTGCGCCCCCCCCCCAACCCCTCTTTTACGCTGCTGCTACTCTGTTTATCATACATCAGTCACTAACTATACATTCATGTACATACTACCTCAATTGGTAGGCTACTTTTATAGCCTCGCTATTGTTATTTTTCACTGTCTTTTTACTGTTGTTTTATTTCTTTACTTACTCATTGTTCACCTAATACCTGTTTTGCACTGTTGGTTAGAGCCTGTAAGTAAGCATTTCACTGTAAGGTGTCTACACCTGTTGTATTCGGCGCACGTGACAAATAAACGTCGATTTGATCATTAGATTTGCTGTGGCGGTCATGGAATATTGTCCACCGGTTGTCATGCAAATTACTTCCGGTCTCAAGGTAATTGACCGTTAATTAACAAACCCGTTTAGCATCTCCAGGCCTCCGTGCATACAAGCCGCATACAGATGTTCCAAAGGCGCACATTTACGCAAGCCTAATAAATCCATGTAAATATACACCATCACAACGAATCCATGATTTATTTTAGGCAGCTCCAAAGAGACATGATATGAAGAAAATGTATTTCAGAAGAACAGAATGTGTTGGCCTACCGTATGTTATCTGGCTACGCACAATGCCATAGGTTATAGCACAGCTCATTTCACAGACAACATACACTGAGGGCACAACAAATTAGGACCACCTTCCTAATATTGAGTTGCACCCCCTTTTGCTCTCAGAAAATCCTCAATTTGTCGTGGCATGGACTCTACAAGGAGTTAAGTGTTCCATGGGGATTTTGGCCCATGTTGACTAATGCTTCCCACAGTTGTGTCAAATTGGCTGGATGTCCTTTGGGTGGTGGACCATTCTTGATACATACGGGGAAACTGTTGAGCGTGAAAAACCCATCTGCGTTGCAGTTCTTGACACACTCAAACCGGTGCGCCTGGCACCTACTACCAAACCCCGTTCAAAGGCACTTTCGTCTTTTCCATCCACCCTCTGAATGGCACACGCACACAATCCATGTCTCAAGAGCTTAAAAACCGGCCTCCACCCCTTCAGCCACACGGATCGAAGAGGGTTTAACAGGTGACATCAATAAGGGATCATAGCTTTGACCTGGATTCACCTGGTCAGCCTATGTCATGGAAATGGTTGCGAGACAGTGTATGCTCATAAGTCCCGTGCCATTATTTTATATTATACGAGTTTATAGGAAGAAGAATATCATTTAACTTTAGCTGAATAAAATGGGATGGATATTTTTCCCCATTCTGAAGTATACATGAGGTGCATTTTTTTTGTTTAAAAAAAAAATGGTATTTTAACAAGGCAAGAACATTCTTATTTACAATGACGGCCTACCCCTGGCCAACGCTGGGCCAATTGTACGCACAATTGATTAGGACTCATCAGCCACGTAGAAATTGAACGCGGTCATGAGCGCCATTAATACGGCCACTGCAACAGCCCTAGTTAGCCATGCATTGTGTAGGACTGCATTCCCTCCACTCTGTTGACTGTCAGAGAGTACGAGCTCATTTGCTTTCACACTACAGTATTCCCACAACTGGTGTGATTTCTGAGAAGGACTTCATGGAAGCACTGTTTTCAGAACAGGCGATTTGTAACATTCCCGAAGGCTGCCTGACAAAATCCAAAGGCCCTTCATACCTCGTAGACTGCGTGTAAGTACCATCGGGACAGCCGAGGGAACCACTTCTCACCTTCATAGTGCAATCGTGTGTCGGGGGAGAAAAACAGAGCTTATTGAGCCAGGTAGCCGACATGCAGCAAAAACAAGTTAACAACGGCAGAGTTATCCGCCAGAGGCATTGAACCTGGATCTACAGCCAGTTTGCATGTATTTGCATGTTGCTGGGCATTTGCATTCTGTGTACCCGGCGTCAGACCCACCTGTGGTTTAAACCCTGCTGCACTCTCAGCGCTGACCGTGACCGGTAACCTGGCGCGCTGAGCACCAGTATGGTCCATTGCCTACACAGACCTGTTATCCGCAGGTTAGGATGTTCGGATCCCTTGTGCAGGATGACAATCCATTGCTACTAAACAGCAACACCTGCCATTGCTACAAACCTATATTCCATAGCTGCAATATCTGCTGCTGCTAAAACGACTGACAGTAGTACTGAGCGCTGACATGTCTGGCTGTCTTAACTGCTCGGCGCTCGTCTCCCACCACCCTGAAGTAAATACACTGTACACAGCAGGGAACAAAAGAGAGAAACTTCAGCTGCCAACCTAGGTGGAGAAAGTGACGGAGGTAACAGAGGGAGCCATTTCGAAAGGTATGCACTACCAAGGCTGGCGAAAACCGTTGCCCCATTAGCTACTGTGCTCACAGTTCAGAGAGACATGCCGGGAGCTGGGGAGGAAGAGCGGGGTCGTATTTTATTCACAGTGCTCAGTGCACATTTTAGAGGTCCGCCCAAAAATATGAGACTGGAAGATACTACCTGATGGCTCTGCAGGCTTTAACTCACGGTGGAAAAGGTTGCGATTTCCCAACATCTGCTCTTGTTGGTAAACAGTCATGGGGAATCCGCCAAGTTAACACAGCTCACTGGTTGCTTCCGGAGTGTGACTAAGACCAAAGAGTCCTGGGGGAGGCTTATGAAAAGGTACGGTCATGGTGCTTCCTCAGCTAACCCCCCACCCCCCCCCCCACTACAACCACACAGGGAGTCTAGGCCTATATTTATTTATATGTAATGTGTTCATCCAACACGCTCGTTTTTCATTGGGATGACTTAAGCTTGTTCACAGAAGGGAACGTGTTAAACTTACTGTGCCCCCCACGATCCTCCCCAAGGGGTACCACGACCTCTCGTCGAACCAGTTGAGGAACTCGTAAAACCCATTGGTGGTCAGATGATGTGTCGACCTGTAGTTGAACCTGTGGGAAGATGGAGAAGATGACTTTGTTTGGCACAGGGCAAAAATAAACAGTGGCACACAAAAGCAGATAGCTAATACAAACATCTTGTTAAGATATTGTTGAATGTGCAAACAAATATTTGGAAAGAATAGCCTTTTTTTTTGTAGAATCAGTAAATAATAAGGCGGCCGGTGTTGCTGCACATGCTTTGTATCATTTGAGAGCGTTGGCTTCCCTTCAGCAATGGAGCCAATAAGACTTGGATCAACTGCAAGTTCAATCACATTCATAGTTCTGCACTCTCACAAAGCCTCACTTCTAACAATGTCCCGGCCAGCACAGGTTTAAGTGACCAAAAAAAAAAGATGTCTTCAAGAAATAATCAATTGGCTAAATTAACTCACTAGGGTAGGGGGCAGCATTCGTAATTTTGGATGAAAAACGTGCCCAAATTAAACTGCCTGCTACTCAGCCATAAAAGCTAGAATATGCATATAATTAGTAGATTTGGATAGAAAATACTCCGAAGTTTCTAAAACTGTTCGAATGATGTCTGTGAGTATAACAGAACTCATATGGCAGGCAAAAACCTGAGAAACAAATCCAACCAGGAAGTGGGAAATCTGAGGTTTGTAGGTTAAGTCATTGCCTATCGAATATACCGTGTCTATGGGGTCATATTGCACTTCCTACAGCTTCCACTAGATGTCAACAGTCTTTAGAACCTTGTTTGATGCTTCTACTGTAAAGGAGGGGGGAATGGGAGCTGAATGAGTCAGAGTGGTATGAGCTGACCACGCGCACTCACATGAGTTAGCTTGCGCTCCATTGCATTTCTACAGACAAAGGAATTCTCCGGTTGGAACATTATTGAAGATTTATAGTAAAAACATCCTAAAGATTGATTCTATACTTCGTTTGACATGTTTCTACGAATTGTAATATGACTGTCTGAACTTTTGCCTGGACTTGCCCATGCCTCGTGAGTTTGGATTGTGAACTAAACGCGCAAACAAAAAGGAGGTATTAGGACATAAATGGACTTTATCGAACAAATCAAACATTTGTGGAACTGGGATTCCTGGGAGTGCATTCTGAAGATCAAAAGGTAAGTGAATATTTATAATGCTATTTCTGGCTTCCGTTGACTCCACAACATGGTGGATATCTATATGGCTTGGTTTGGTGTCTGAGCTTCAGATTATTGCATGGTTTTTCTGTAAAGTGTTTTTGAAATCTGACATAGCGGTTGCATTAAGGAGAAGTGGATCTAAAATTCCATGCATAAGTTGTACCTTTTAGCAAAGTGTATTATGAGTATTACTGTAAATTGATGTGGCTCTCTGCAAAATCACCAGATGTTTTGGAACTACTGAACATAACATGCCAATGTAAACTAAGATTTTTGGATATAAATATGAACTTTACCAAACAAAACATACATGTATTGTGTAACATGAAGTCCTATGAGTGTCATCTGATGAAGATCAAAGGTTAGTGATTAATTTCTCTATTTCTGCTTTTTGTGACTCCTCTCTTTGGCTGGAGAAATGGCACATACCCTAGTGAGGTTAATGCAACCGAAGATATTTAACGGTTTGGACTTCTATCAAGCCACAAACACTAAGAAAAGCAGACACTAGGAAGACAACTGCCAGAGAAAAAGCAACCATTAAGTACAATTCACAGGCACATTATCTCCTCGCCTCATTCCGTGCGGGTCCTGTGTAGAATGCCCATATATGCGTAGGCCCGCGTGTTAACACATCCTTGGAAAAAAAGAGTCTACTGCTAGTGCAAGTTTGAAGGACAATTACCAACTTCATCTGACAATACGGAGACATCCCAAACATCCAACCCGAACAGAGTCCGCTTGGTTTGCGCGACGTCGCCGCTCTGAAAACGGCAAGCTTTCATTTCATTCTCTCGAAAGATTGTGAAACGTCTGCCAGAAGCCACTCTGTAAACGCTTTGCATACAGATTCACAAGTGGTCGCTTGCTTTGCTTAGATTCCACGCTAGGCCGTGAGTTCGATTAAGATCTCAAATCTTCATATGGCTCAGCGCGAGGCAGTGAAAAAAAACAAAGAAACAGTTTATATGTAGGGGGCAGTTGACGTAACCAGAGTAATATAACACACTTCATGAGAGTTGTGTAATCAATGTGATGCACCTGTGGCTCTGAAATAAGGACATCCATCCTTGGGACAGACCACGTTAGTCTGCAGAAACAGTCCCGACGCTGGTATGTCAGCAACCCCTAAGGACAATAGCAGCATCCTTCCCTCATACTTTGGCTTCATAGCAGATGATTCAGGAGATTCGAGCCAGCCAGCACACTGTCACTGAGCTGCTGGGAGACAAGCAGCTCACACACATCCCAAAATGGGTGGCAAGCTCACTACTCACTGCATGGCGCTTTTTCTTCTACACAACTCACCCGAAGGACTCGTATGTGCAGGTGGGGAAAGGGGGTGGCCAAAAATCCTTCGATAAAAAGTGTTTTGGGGGACAAATTCTAGTCAATGATGGTCTTTTCTAGGCTTACGTTATTTTATAATCGGCGGGTACACACGGGACATTTAAAGTTCGGGCGCTTTTAAAAGGATTTCTGGTATCGAGGAAGTAGGCTTTGAACAGTGACAAAAGCCAGCGAGGAACAAAGAATTAAAGGATGTAAACAAACACTTGCACACGTCTGGTGCACTTACTGTTGCAGTTCACGTTCAAGTAGAATACGACACATGCTTTCGTTATGGCTCATTCCTTATTCACTGACTGACACGTCTAGAGAGGAGACCAAGCTACTGTTGAGCACAGAATGCACACACACACCTTATATTGCAGTGCACATGATGAGCACAGACAAGCTGGCTCTTCCACGGAGATGGAACTAGGACGGTGTATCCCTGTGGCTCCTCATGCAGTCAGATCACATTATTTTAGAACCTGAGACTGGACACTTTCACAAGTTTGAGCATGAGCTAGCAACACCAGTGTTTCTTTCAAACTCTGGAGCATGGACAGACGAGAAAGGTATGAGGTGCCCAGCACTTACTGCCACAACCTAACTTCTCATACCAGACACAGGGAAGCTATTGTTCGCCAACTGTCAAAAGCACAGAGGCGGAAATAAAGAGAACCGCAGAAAGCACGTGTAAAAAATATTTTAAGAAACTTCACCCGCTGTCTCAACATTTTCCAATGATCTCATGGACAGCAGAGCAGAGTGTTTTATCCTTGCACTTGTCACTTTGATGGGGCGGATAATGTGGCCTGCCAAGTGCATTAGCAATTTAATGCATAACTGCCTAGTCGGTCCCGGCCGACAGAACATCACTGCACCATCAAGTAGTGAGCAGGTGAGCTTCAAGCGACAAACCCCTGCCGTTTAAATCACGCCTGGCCTCGGAAGCATGGAAATGAACTAAACGTGGCTTTACGTGTCAACTCTGTGGCAAATTTCACTGCGAAATGCTAATTATTCACAGCATCTTATACATTTGAAATTGGTTGGGGATGCCCTCAGGCATCACAACTTATTTCGATCATGTCCGTTACAGATATGAGTTCTCCATTGTTACAAAGCCCTCATTCAGTGCATTAAAAAAAAAAGGGATTCCTTTGTGGTTTATGGGCCGGTAACGTCTTGCACCTTGGTAACCACATAATCAAATGCATCATTGGTTTTCCTGCCCTGCTCCTGCTGTTTGGATAAATGTCCAAATAGACTTTTGTCCCGGAGTGCACTTGCCACCTTGACTAAGCCTAATTGCCCGCTGTCTTCACACTATGGATAGATTACCTGTAAGTGTTAGAGTTCAGGGAATTAACCACGCAGCGGTACCAAATATTAAGCTGGGGCTGCCTGAAACACAACAGCTCAATGTTTAACACGGGCGTTTGGTGATTTCGTAGAATTTGCACACAAAAGCCCACACAAGTCGCAAACAAACCAAGAAGGCAGGAGCAGACCCATCTGCAGAGCGGTGACCTTTTCAAAAAGCCAGTCACAATAAGTACCATACATCTGGTTCTGCCTTTGACTTCGGTAAAAGCAAGTTAAAAAAATTCCCAACTGCCCGACTTTACACAGCTATGGCATGTCTTGTTGTCATTTCAGATTTTTTTTTTTAAATTGGAAAAGTATTACGAATAAATGCCAAATGAAGTCTATGGGGACCAACTAGCAACAAATCCATACTGGAGTCGCGACTCCTGCCTAAGAGTGAAACTCCTTCAAAAGCAGGTATGGGAGAGAACAAATGCAAGTGTCAACTCTAGAAGAGGAGGTTAGGAGTAATATTCTGAGTTGCCACCTAAATGAAACATTTGAATAACAGGATTACAAATACATACACCAGAACTAGCTTGATAATGGTCACTTATGGGATGTTCCAGTTGAATTACTTGGAGATGAAGCATTACAGCAGGCTTTAGGCGACCCATGGGAGATTAAGGACCGTCAGCCAAGGCTCTACCAAGACCCAGTCTTGGCTACTTTCCATACGACTCAATGGCACTCGGGGGGAGGACCCACCCACTAGGCAGGACTGTGCAAACACAGCCTATTCCCCTTCTCACCGCATGCTCATATATGACTTATGTACCAAAATTAGATTTTTTTTTTTTTTTTTTACGTTGGATAAAAGTAGAGACTCGAACTACAAAATGGTATATCAGACACTGCAGTTGAAAAAGAAAATGGCAAGTAATTCTGCTTTGAAAGTTGAAAAACTTTCAACACATACTGAGCAGCTCACGTTATAGACAGAAGCATGCTACATGGCAGACCAATCCAAACTCATCGCCACATGTCCATCCATTATGTCAGCCAATCATGGCTAGTGGGAAGGTCCCTCTCTTTTTCCATGGCTAAACCAACTAGGCTCGTCATTTAAAAATTGTCTTCGTATTTAAGGATGGAATACAAGGTAGTTAAGGCACATGAAAGTTCACATGTTCCAGAAGGCACAAAAAATGAATTTTTATTTTTTTCAAATTATGTTTACGTTCAAATGGCTCTCCTGTGAAGTAGTGACGTGCGACATACGCCTAGTTTCCTGAAACAAGTCACATATGGCGGAAAAGAGTGACACTGGTTTACTATAATACTGCAGTGTCCAACAGAGACAGAAGCTGGACAAGAAGACGTTTTGGCGAATGGGCTGTATTCCTATTCACGCGACACGGTTAAATAATTACTGAGCGATCCGTCAAGTAATTGCATTTTGTGGATGTTTGATGGCAATATTGTGCAAATGCTACAGGAAATTTGTTGATCATTCTGGATTTAAATGTTAGCTGTAATTACCTGCTCACCAGTATACAGGCTTGATGAGGTTCTGTCACCGCTGATTTAGTGGTGTTTGCATGAACAAGAGCGGGAAAGAAAAACTATATGCTCATAAGATCAGTATGTGATGAATACCAAATTGAGCTAATGATTCCGCCAAGTCAACCATTTCGGGGATTACGGAATGAGCAAAAAAAAAAAAAAATCTGCATAATTTCAGTGTGTAAACACTTGCTGAAACAGTAAAGAACTTGTATCTGATCATGCGCATGGCTTCCAGAGACAAACCAGCATCTGCGGAACGTCAGTAAATCATAACACCATGAAAGATCTGTCAAATTATGAACAAAACAAATTAATGTCTAACTCAAAATGTCACAATTTTTTACTTTTCAAAACAAGCCAGCTGGCTGTAGTTGTTGGGAAACAATAACAGATGGCTTCTGCTCTAGTTCCTAGGTGGGGCATACTGCCATCATGTCAATAAGCAAGGATCTTAGCAACTGTCAAGTCAAATCAACACATGAAAAATGACAAGCTATGTAAAGCCATCTGCAGAGCACAGACACAATTATGTTATCCATATTGATAGTTCATGGGCAAGGTGGGAAATTAACTTTTTGGTCTACCAGCCACTGTGACAGGCAGATTTTAAATCTACTCTATTCATAACATGTTTGTGACCTGCTTCTTTTAACCAAATGGATTTGGTTAAAAGCGCCTGCCCTGCCACAAAATGCTGAGTGAAAGGGCTTATTTATGATTATAGTTCAGGGCTCTACGCTGCCATGATGCGCTCCTAAGTAGAAATGTAGAAGCACACAAATACATCTAGGTGAACAATGACTAAAAAGTTTGTTAATAAACGTTTTTTCAGGAGTGATCCATGCTCAATCAAGCACAATCATTACGTGAGATGTTCAGTTGGCCCTTTAAGGGATGGGCCATTACACTGACCCTCACTTGTCTGATTACTATTATTTGTATTTTTTTTTTTATCTCAGACTGCGATGTCTTCGTAGTCAAGAAACACGAGGACAGAGTCACACTTTAGTTGCGTTTCGACCAACTTCTGTGAGCGTTGGATATAAAAAAAAATATCAGTTTTTAAAAAGTGACCAAATGCTCTGTGTGACCACCCGGCAACGTGGCTGGTGAAAAATGCATTCTTATCCGTGAATGACAAAAGTCTATCTGCATTTGGCGGGTGTTAATTTCCAACCCTGTTCATGGGAACAACGGAATTAAAGCCATTTGAAACGGCATTGAAACATTTCTGAATCCCAACTGTCAAGTTTGCCAAAATCGTTAGTGCTTCTAAAATTGTCTTTTGAATGGAGCTCCCTCAATACCATATTTTCAAGAGCTGTTCAATAGCATATAGCCTAGTTCTGCTATGTTTAGGCCTTGCCTGGGGAGAGAACAGACTAAAAATCGGTCTGGTTTATTTGCTCGGCTTATTTGCTCCAGAGCAAATAAAACAGTGTTCCTGTAAAAGGACACTAGGGCAAAGTCTGATAAAAAGTCTTCCCTGGATTCTTATTGCTGTAGCCCCATGGCAAGTAACGAAAGTAATGGACATGTAAGACTGTCTTAAAAAGGAAAGGTTTGAAACTAATTATAAACTGAGTGTTTCAAGCCTTGAATGCCGATTGGCTGACACCCGTGGTATACGGCCATGGCTATGACAACATTAATTTTTACTGCTCTAATTACATTGGTAACCTGTTTATAATAACAATAAGGCACCTTGGGGGTTTGAGGCATATGGCCAATATACCACAGCTAAGGGATGTGTCCAGGCACTCCGCGTTGCGTCGTGCTTATGAACAGTCCTTAGCCGTGGTATATTGGCCATATACCACACCCTCTCGGGCCTTATTGCGGTTCACCGTAAAGGCTACACTTGTTGTATTTGGCTCAGAACTTTGAGCTCAGTCATGGACGATGCACACATGGAACAGTTCAACAGCAGCCTGGCCCAATGAGACACAGATTGAGCGGGTCAGAGTGCTCGCCAAGCATGTTCAGGACCTCCGGAGGTCAGCCGCAGTTCTAAAACCGTATAGCCTTACAAGAGTTTCAGAACGTCGCTCAGCAAGTCCCTGCACTGCACGACCAAACTTTAAAACAAGTGTGTACGCGGCTTCTGAAAAATAAAAATGGTTGTTTAGCCTCATGGTACAGGCATCAATGGCTGGCGGTGGAGCATGCAGAGCGGGCAAATTCTATTTATATTTAAAAAAAAAAAAAAAAAAAAACATTTCACACTCGATAGATTGCAGTTTTAGAAACAAAACAAAAACGAGCTCATGAATAAAGCCGTTGCCAAATGTGTTGTGGCCCTTCCTTTGAGAGGGTGAAGCAGAGTGACGCGAGCAGCCAGTCCCTCTCAAATGAGGCCAGCTCATCTAGACTCTTTCCTGACACTCAATGAAACCAGAAATCAATCACAGCGACACATCAAGGAGCTTGGGCACCAACAAACTCATAGCTCATTTGAAAGTAGACAAACACTGATCAAGGAACCACATTGACCAAACACTAAGGACACGGCTACATACAATAAATTGGTACAAGTTTGTGAATGCGAGGCATTCCTGAAACAAAAGCCATACTCTTAGGAACCAGAGGACAGTTTGGAAGCAATTCTAAATCCCTCTGATCTCAAAAGTCCCCATAAGAACAGTTTACACAAGCTTTCTCTACAGGGATGTGCTGCATTCCTGAGAAATTGCACTGAGCCAGTACAAGAAAACAAGTCGTCATTTTCACAGAGGTATTTTTATTACAGTTGCGCAATATAAGGGTAGAAGCAGTCAGTAGCATGCTCTGCGATAGAAACAACTTTACCGCCCGCCATTTTGATTATTACAATGTTTGACCTGTGCTTTATGCAGATTGCCTCCAATTAAATGTTTTTCAAAAAAATGATTTGTCACATTTTATAATTTAGTAACAAAGGACTATCAATGCCTTCCTGGAAAACCTCCCACCGGGATTTCAAGGGTCAGTTTTGAAATTAGCATGACACGGGGAATGACAGACGAAAACTAGATTCATCCATCTGAGATGAAAGTAAGCCCTTGTGAACAATGAATGACAGACTAAAAAATGTCAATTAATTCCACTCCTCAGCATTTAAGTCAGTGGGAAAAGGTTGTCTGAGATATTGAGTCAAAGTCTATAAAAACATGCAAAATTACATATGCGATTGTTTCACTTTAACCTGCTTACGCATGCAGACCTATTAGCACAGAATGTATTTACACTCAACAAAAATGTAAAGTGTTGGTCCCATGAGATCCCAGAAATTGTCCACACACACAAAAAGCCTATTTTTCTAAAATGTCGTACCCAAATGTGTTTACATTCATGTTAGTGAGCATGTCTCCTTTGCCAAGATAATACATCCACCTGACAGGAGTGGCATATCAAGAAGCTGATTAAACCGCATGATCATTACACAGGTGCACCTTGTGCCGGAGACAATAAAAGGCCACTAAAATGTGCAGTTGTCACACAACACAATGCGTGCAATTGGCATGCTGACTGCAGGAATGTCCACCAGAGCTGTCGCAAAACAATTGAAAGAATTTCTCTACCATAAGCTGCCTCCAACGTTGTTTTAGAGAATTTGGTAGTATGTCCAACCGGCCTCACAACCGCAGACCACATGTAACCTTGCCAGCCCAGGAACTCCACATCTGGCTTCGCACAACTGAAGAATATCTGCACAAACTGTCAGAAACCGTTTCAGGGAAGCTCATCTGCATGCTCGTTGTCCTCACCGGGGTCGTGACCCGACTGCAGTTTGGCGACGTAACTGACTTCCGTAGGCAAATGTTCACTTTCGATGGCCACTGGCATGCTGGAGAAGTGTGCTCTTCACAGCGGAATACCAGTTTCAACTGTAACAGGCAAATGGCAGAGCGGACAGCGAAAAACAAAATGCAGCTTATCGATGGCTTTTTGAGTCATTGTCGTGCCATTCATCCGCCGCCATGTCCTCATGTTTCAGCATGTCGGCCCATGTATCTGTACACAATACCTGGAAGCTGAAAATATCCCAGTTAATCTATGGCTTGCATACTCAACAGAAATGTTTGGGGTGCTCTGGATCGACGTGTACGACAGCATGTTCCAGTTACCGCCAATATGCAGCAACTTCGCAGAGCCATTGAACAGGAGCGGGACAACTTTTCACGGGCCACAATCAACAGCCTGAACTCTATGCGAAGGAGATGTGTCACGCTGCATGAGGCAAATGGTGGTCACACCAGATAGACTGGTTTTCAGATCCACGCGCCTACCATTGTTTTAAAGGCATCTGTGACCAACAGATATATATCTGTCTTCCCAGTCATGTGAAATCCATAGACTAGGACCTAATTCATTTAAATTGACTGATTTCCATATATGAACTGTAATAGTTTTATATTTTTGTTCAGTCTTCAAATAACCACTACAGGGAAGCTATAATCCAACTTCACCAACCTATAAACAATGACTGTAGAGGCAGAGATGGAGTTCAACAAGATGATTGCGGGATTCTGTCTAGGTTAAAAAGGTCAAAGCAAACTGCTATGCTCCTTTCTTATTTAAAGACTTCCAGCTTTAAGAGCAGGCTTCTTCTCAGTGGGGCTGCAGAACTAGACCGATCAAGTAGAGCTTAGCCTCCATCTCCCCAGAGTCCCCCCATCTAAGCGGATGTGACATTTGAACAAAGCAGGGGAAAGTAAACAGAGAAGCCTCCCCGTGGATAGTAAACAATCAAATAGAAAAACACCTACAGCACTCTGCTGAAGGAGCCAGTGAACAAACACAACCAAGCTGAGAAGGAACATTTCCAGTTTGGCACAGGAACCCTTCCCCATAACAGAAATAAAAGCTCGAGTCGGCAGTCAAATCCTCCAACTTAAAGCGGCTTCTTTTGAGGAGCGCACCAGAGGCATTCTTGCCTTAGAGGAGCTGAGCTGTCTCCCAGTAGAGAGGGAGTGTTAGACTTATGGGGGCAGAAAGGAAACAAATATTGGTTATGGGTGTTTATGACAACAATCTGTGGGGGAACATGAGAATGGCGGTACAGCAACAGCACTGCAGACAAACACGCCACGCTTGGCCAGTGAAATGGAGCTGGGTTTTAACTCACTATGCCTAATTATTCAAAAAAAAGAGGCTTTTTACACATCACAACACCCTGCCAAATACTATATAAAATCCTAAAAGACAAACTGAGCCCATAATACCAAACCTAGAGGCGCCTTATTAAAATGCAGATTTGACGACCGTCTGCACACAGTGAAGTGCACAGTGGGGAAGCATCGATGTCAAGCCATTGGATATTTTGAGAGTTCGTGCGCTGACCATGATGAGAAGCTGCATGGGGCCCCTCGCCATCTCTTAGCTTTTGCATGACTTAACTGTTCATCCCTACAACTCCCCTTTCAATATTATACTGCTCCACGGGTAGCCAGATCCATCTGGATGAAAGGATCATCTAGAAGATTACGTTAAAAGGAGGATCATAGCGACTGCTACCTGCTTACAGGCTGTTGCTGAAGCGACATCTTGGAAGCTATGTCAGTGGATGACCCCGAGTGTTAGATGACGAATTGAGCGGTTTGCGCCACACAAAAGCGACCATAAGAGCCTGTTTTGTGGCGAGCAAAGGAGAAAAGAGATGCGACGCCTAACCAAGACGTCCAGAGGGGAGAGAAAGAAAGAAATGTGACTCTGGATGACAGCATGTTTGTTTCCAACGCTTGGGCTGTTCTCCTAAAGAAGTTAAAATCCCCTTTGGGTTTTGTTTCCACGCCACAATACTAAGGAGCGTCGCAATACTGGTACTGTCCCAGCCCTAAAGTGAATGCTCAGAGAAGCGGCGCAATTACTTTGACAAAAAGCGTCCTGTCATAACTGCTCCGTAATCAACGGGAGATATCAAAACAGTAAGGACGTCGTCAGTGGTAATTACAATTATATGTAATCACCATCATATTTAAAATCAACATGTTTAATACCCATTGACACCACTCAATGAATAGGCAAACATCTCTGTGATTTGGATCAAACTTCCAGTCTTCCTCCTCGTTATCCATATATGGGGGGGGGGGGGGGAAGAGACAGCCTGCTCATGAGGACTTCATTTCTCCCCCACTCTTCTGGTTCAACCACCCAAAACACAATTATGCATGAAATTCCTTCTCGCTCAGTCATCCCCTGATGTGGCAGTTTATCAGAACTTGACTTCAGTGGGAGGTCAACCGTTGGACTCTGAAGGGGTGCTCTCGGGTCTGAAGGTGCAAGTGAGCAGAAAAGGTCCTGAGCTTTCCGAGTACGCTGGTAAAGCTTGGAGCTGCAATTATTCCCCCCCAGACAAAGCATCACTATCATACCGCCGTACAGCAGAATGACTAGCCGACCCCAGGAGTCACTGAGACCGATAGCAAAGACAGTCTAAGACACGCACGCCTCATTGGCTCAAACGTCGGCGCTCAATAAAGCCCCCGCCAAGACGGTACACACTTCACAGCGAGCAGAGTACGCGCTCCCTGGTAAGCTCGCTAAAATCAGAGACAGTAAAGCTACCATTGAAACAAGCTATCCTTGGCCCAAAGACACCACATCCGGATGAGCGGAGAGCCACAAATTCGACAATGCTGGGGTCAGAGAATTTACTGCCAGGGCCCCGGTAATTACACCGTCTCTGTACACCCTCAACCCTTCATCATTATTTCCAAACACACAGCCGCTACTACATATTCTATAGCTGTGAGATGAATTGGCAAATGGAGGGGGGTGTCGCCACTCTGCTGAAAGGAGATGATTCATCCTTCCAAGGGAAGACTCTGCAGGCATAAATCCCCATCTTTCCTGGCCTCAGCACCCTGGGACTGTATATCTCTGAATGAGTCAGGCAGGGCACGGGCCATCTGTGGGGCTCAAATCTCTCCCTGCGCCAATGTGCCTACTAATAACGAGGCGAAGAAAACAATTAAGATGACAAGGTAGTCCAGGGGGACTGGAAAGAGCAAAATATCAAATCTAAGATATTTCAGTTCTGTCAAGAAATGTGCAAACTTCAAATACTGAGAAGTTTGAAGCATTTTTTGTTGCTTAACTAGCGTGATTAAACTTAAGAGGAAAGTATGAGAGCTGCCCGGCCCTCAGAGGCCTGGCAAAGACTCCAGACGCCAGACTGAGTTCAATGTAATGGAGTCATTAAGACTTAACAAGGATCTTGAATATGAATACGAGGAAATTAAAATGTATGGTTGAAAAGAAATTGCACAGAATGAATCAAGTGGACCATAACTTTTAATGGGGCGTGACATCCAAGTGGGCAAACCAGCACAGTCAGGCGCTGACTTCCAAACACTAACAGCAGTACAAACCAACGCAAACCTTTTTAATATCACACTCAAATTCAATTACATGATTTGCCATGTCAAACTCAATAATCTCCGTAGGGTACCTATTTGGGCTGACCCCATTTAGTCAATCCGTTGATGCACCATCTAATTATATACTGTGCTTGTAAAGTGATGTTATTTGATCATTGGAAAATTGTTGTTACTCACAAAGCCGAGACGCATATTTAGAATGTTGCTCCACTGTCAGTATGCATCTCTCCCTTTACTCTGTGTGCAGAGGGGGGGGGGAAGCGGGAATAAGAGCCAACAGCAAAACAGGGAAGATATTTTCATTGCAGGAAGCAAGTTAATACACAATACTGTTGACCAAATAATGGTTTTAGAAAAAAAAACTAAAATTAGCAGACAACGTTGTGCAGCCTAATCTCTGAAATTACCGACAATCAAAATTGCTTCGTAAGAGGGCAATGTCGGGGTAATTTTTGGTTTATGGTCCCAGCTCTAGTTAATGTAAAAGAACTGTGTGATGCCAAATTAACATAGTAGTCAAGACAATTTCAATTTTTTTCCAATATATATATAAAATAAAAAAAAGTGATATCTGGTTAAAGATAGTTTTGACATCCGTTCAAGTACTCAGGCACATCCCTGCCTTAAAGGGTATTTTATTAAAACGCATAGGGTGTCTACAGTACCAGTCAAAAGTTCATTTTTACAATTTTCTATATTGTACAATAGTAAAGACATCAAACTATTAAATAACATATGGATTCATGTAGTAACCAAAAAAAAAGTGTTAACCTCTCTTGGGTAGGGGGCAGAATTTTGAAATCCGGATGAAAAGCATGCCCAAAGTAAACTGCCTGTTGCTCAGGCCCAGAAGCTAGGATATGCATATAATTGGTAGATTTGGATAGAAAACAAACATTTCTAAAACTTAAAATTATGTCTGAGTATAACAGAACCAATACACCAGACAAAACCCTGAGGACAACGCCAGCCCCCCCCCCCCCAAAAAAAGAATCAGCCTACCTCTATTTTCAATGGCTATCACTTTAATTATAAGTCCAAGTCCTCCCAGATTGCAGTTCCTAGGGCTTCCACTAGATGTCAACAGTCCTTAGAAAGAGTTTCAGGCTGGTTTTTGGAAAAATGAGCCAGAAATTAGTTTTTCTAAACTATATTGAAAAAACATACTTTACGATGAAATGGTCACATGTATCAAATAAAATCAAAGCCGGCGATATTAGTCGTCCATAACGGCAGCTAAACAGAAGGCAAATCCAGGTGCCTCCTCGCGCTCTCCAGAAAACAGGAAATGGGTGACACGACATACGTCATCAAAGAGCTTGTATTCCACTTCAGACCAAGATAAACACTCAATTTCTTCTCTCACCGCCTCTTGACATCCAGGGGAAGGTCTATGAAGTGCATGTATACTAATACTTATGCCCATTTATAGGCAGGAAGTAGAACAGAGCCTTGATTTCAGACATTCCACTTCCTGGTCAGGAAGTTTGTGCCAAATGAGTTCTGTTTTACTCACAGATAATTCAAACGGTTTTAGAAACTAGAGTGTTTTCTATCCAATAGTAATAATAATATACATATTGTACGAGCAAGAATTGGGTACGAGGCCGTTTAAAATGGGCACCTTTTATCTGGCTACTCAATACTGCCCCTGCAGCCCAAACAGGTTAAGAGGGAGGGAAACTCAGCGTAGTAATGTGTGGGATTATCCCTTTGTTTCTATCCAATCTTTACCAGACAATGACACTTGAGATTTGTAGCATTCTTAAATGCTAAGGTTCAACAGCCTTCCGCGTACTCAATTGTTCCTAGCCACAACCATTGGTACCACTTTTAACCAGAGATTTAAAAAATCTGATTGACCTTGGCAATCGTTATGGACGCAAATACTTCGTTTAGAGTACAATAAGGAGAGTGACTTGAGGCATTTATAAATTGGCAGACAACTCAAATGCTCTCTGAATACTGAGCACTTAGCTACTACATAAACTTCATTTGATTGAGTGTGCACCCAATGAAGTACAATATTCCCTCCCTCTAAAAATGTCTACCAGACTATAGATCTTACTGTGCAACTGACAGAAAGTAAACAACTTCAACACTTAAAAGCCATTTAGAGGGAAATGAGTGCACAAACTTGAGTGAGGACATGGCTCTGCATTTGAATACAGATGAAGGGAAATTAGGCTAAATCAAATGGAGAAAAATGCTCACAAATTGCTCATTGATTTGGTTCAACTAGCACAATTCCCTTGCCTGTCCTAAATAAGGTATGTGATGTTCAAACCTCGTCAAAGACCCTGGCAACAACCAACTGCCATTTAAGGCCCCTTTGTACAAGCTGGAAGGTGAGAGAGTCACTGTATTCTTGCTGGGCTAGAGGGGGGTATGCCTCTACTTAGACAAAGACCTCTATGCACCATGCAGAGTAGCATTTGTTTGATGTACCAGCTCTTCTTAAAAAGGAAGATTCCACCCAAGAACAATACTTTGGTATTTGTTTCATTAGTCACTGGTTGATATAGTCCCAATATGTCTTACATGTTAGCAATCAAGTTTGAGATCTACAACTTTCAAAATACATCATACCAGCTATATTACTATGTATTTTGAAAGTTGTAGATCTCAAACTTGATTGCTAACATGTAAGACATATTGGGACTATATCAACCAGTGACTAATGAAACAAATACCAAAATATTGTTGTGTGGAGTTATCCTTTAATGATCCATACAATTTAATGAGTAGCCAATGTAGGATACAGAAATGACTACGGGAGGTAGTAGACCTTGAAAAACAAAAAAAGCCAATCCATTTTACTGGATGTGACTGTGCATGCATAATTAAATAACCAAAAGTAAGATTTGGCCTTAATTGCTGCTCTAATTTTCAGGAGAGTTGAGACAAAATGGGCCTTTTGTTCCCCCTCCAATTAAATATCACCCCAGACGTGCCTCAGCATCCGCAGCTCAGTGTCATCACTGCAGAAATGAAAGATCGTGCCATCAGTCTGTGCTGCAGGAGGATCCACTATGTGCTCAATGAACAAGAAACCACTAATGTGCCAGACCCATATTTGGCTTCATAAGAGAAACCCTGACATGAGCACCTAACCTGGAGACCTGACTGGCCCTTACTCTACAGCGGAGCCACAGGGATAAAGGGCTTTTTCAACAGCACATTGTCCACCCTACCCTACTACATCAATGACTGAGTGCAACATCCCTACGCAAAAACAATGTTGTTAATCTGATAAGCAATAAATAGGCCTACTTAAAATGAGAACTAACAATAGTCACGGTTCTGCTCATGAAAGTCATAAATTCTCCACCGACGCAGTCACAGTGGTATGGGGTGATAGGCTCACAGCACCACCGTATGTAAAAAGAAATACAAGAAGCCAGCCACACAAAAACAGAGTTGGGCCTCATCTCAGCTTCCGAATTAGATAAAAACATGCACGTTAGCACTCCAGATAAAAGATCTGTGAAATATGAAGTGATAACATCTTAGTGGAAAGCAGAGCTGCGGGCAAAGAGAACACATGAAAGACGAGGGCTGCACATGCTCATCCTGGATAACGGAAGTCCCCCTGCTGTCATATACACACACCAGATTTGGGGTGGATGGATTTGGTGTCGTGAACGAGAGCACTCTTCTCTGGTTAGGCAAATCCCCAAATCCCAGCCAGGGGGTGCGCAGAGGCCCGTCAAAGGGACTAGCAGTGAGGGACTGGGGATCAGTCACGGCTGAAATTCAGCTGTTCCCTGACAAGGCCCATCAAACAGGCCAGGGCTTCGGCTGTGACTTCCATAATAACATTATGCCAGCCCTGTGCTGCGGCAAAATGGAGGAAGACATTTTTTTTACTCCCTTTCTCAACCCCAGTATCCTCAAAGAACTAAAGCCCCAAAAACCGGTGGATAGGGAAATGGGTGGAAAGGGGGATACCTAGTCAGTTGTCCAACAACGTATTCAACTGAAATGTGTCTTCCGCATTAACCCAAAACCTCTAAATCAGAGTGGAATCTTCCCTCCGATATCCCCCTACAGACAGATGCCAATGCAGATTGAGAGACGAAATGTAAAAACTGGTACAACCAGCAAACTTTAAAAGGGTTTATTCTGAATTCAAAAAGTGACCCCCTAGTAAAGATGGAACCTTTTTGGAAGGTTTAGTGTCCTAAGACTCCTTTTATCATCATGCAGGACATGTTTAAAAGATGAGCAACCATGTAGACATCTTTTATTTCAAACTCATTTTACCTTAAACCAGGGGTTAGAACCGGTTCAGGGAACAGAAAATAACATTAAGGAAAAGAAACGGACCTGGAACAAAAGTCATCCATACTGCTCCGGAACAGAACTGTTATTTTAACCTCTTGGGAAGGGGGCAGTATTATCACGTTCGGATGAAAAGCGTGCCCAGAGTAAACTGCCTGCTACTCAGGCCCAGAAGCTAGGATATGCATATTATTAGTAGATTTGGATAGAAAACACTCTGACGTTTCTAAAACTGTTTGAATGATGTCTGTGAGTATAACAGAACTCATATGGCAGGCAAAAACCTGAGAACAAAATCCAACCAGGAAGTGGAAAATCTGAGGTTTGTAGGATTTCAAGTCTTTGCCTATCGAATATACAGTGGGATATTGGTCATGTTGCACTTCCTAAGACTTCCACTAGATGTCAGTCTTTAGAACCTTGTTTGATGCTTCTACTGTGAAGGAGGGGTAATGAGGGCTCTGAGTCATGGGTCTGGCTGAGTGCCATGAGCTGACCAGGCGCGTTCAAGTGAGAGAGTTAGCTTGCGTTCCATTGCATTTCTGAAGACAAAGGAATTCTCCGGTTGGAACATTATTGAAGATTTGTTAAAAACATCCTAAAGATGGATTCTATACATCGTTTGACATGTCTCTACAAACTGTAATATGACTTTGTCTGAACTTTCGCATGGACTTGCCCGTGCCTCGTGAGTTTGGATTGTGTACTGAACACGCAAACAGAAGGCAGGTATTTGGACATAAATGATGGACTTTATCGAACTAATCAAACATTTGTGGAACTGGGATTCCTGGGAGTGCATTCTGATGAAGATCAAAGGTAAGTGAATATTTATAATGCTATTCTGACATCTGTTGACTCCACAACATGGCAGATATCTTCATGGCTTGTTTGGGCTCTGAGCGCTGTACTCAGATTATAGCATGGTGTGCTTTTCCCGTAAAGTTTTTTTATTTTATCTGACACAGCAGTTGCATTAAGGAGAGGTTTATATACAGTTCCATGTATAGTACTTGTATCTTTTATCAATGTTTATTATGAGTATTTCTGTAAATTGATGTGGCTCTCTGCAAAATATTACTGAATGTAACACGCCAATGTGAACTGAGATTTTGGATATAAATATGAACTTTATCAAACAAAACATACATGTAACATGAAGTCCTATAAGTGTCATCTGATGAAGATCAAAAGTTAGTGATTAATTCTCTATTTCTGCTTTTTGTGACCCATCTCTTTGGCTGGAAAAATGGCTGTGTTTTTCTGTGAGTAGGTGCTGACCTAACATAAATGATATGTCGTGCTTTCGTCGTAAAGCCTATTTGAAATCGGACACTGTGGTGGGATTAATGTGTAAAATACTTGTATGTTTGAGGAAATTTAATTATGAGATTTCTGTTTTGAATTTGGCGCCCTGCACTTTCACTGGCTGTTGTCATATCAATCCCGTTAATGGGATCCCAGCCATAAGAAGTATATGCTTTTAACTTCTCTAGGGTATGTGGAACGGTAGCGTCTCACCTCGTCTACAGTCAGTGAAACTACAAGTTCACTCTGGGCACCTTATTCACCCAAGCTACTCAATACTGCCCCCAGCCATAAGAAGTTATTAATAACGTTATTTTACATTCCAGGCAATTTTTCTGGTCCCAAAAAAAATAAAATAAAGCATATGCAAAGCCCTCAGGCTGCCACTCAAACTTATTCCAGTGTCTGCCTGGAAGCTGAAAAGCTTTGCCAGTGTGTCTGCGCGAGTGTTTAAGCTACCTGCCCCTCCAAAGCATAGGCTACTGTACTGACAGAATTGTGATTCAGAAGATAGGGAGCAAGATTTGTTATTAGCTAGAGAAGAACGGATTAACATTAATGCTAGTTAAGGATGCTATAGGCCTAGATCACTTAACACCAGATTAATTAACTACAAAAAGGTAAGATGTGCTAATTATTGTTCAGCTCTACGCACACACAAGCTTGTTAGCTAGCCAGCTCAATGGACATTCAAAGATCCTCAATAGAATAGGCCTATTAAACCGACAACGATGAAGCAGCATGTAGCGAGGAGGGCAGAGACCTGGCCGTGTGGTGCCAGGACAACAACCTGTGCCTCAATGTGAGAAAGACAAAAGGAGATGATCGTGGACTACCGGAAAAGGAGGGACTAACACACCCCCATTCACGAGGCTGTAGTGGAGCAGGTCGAGAGTTCAGATCCTTGGTGTCAACATCAAACGTTCATGGTCCAAACACACCAAGAGCTGTGAAGAGGGAACGACAATGCCTTTCCCCCTCAGGAGACTGAAAAGATTTGGCATGGGTCCCCAGGTCCTCAAATAGTTCTACAGCTGCACCATCAAGAGCATCCTGACCGGTTGCGTCACCGCCTGGTATGGCAACTGCTCGGCATCTGACCATAAGGCGCTAAAGAGAGTAGTGCGTACAGCCCAGTACATCACTGGGGCCCAAGCTTCTTGACTTTCAGGACACACATCTACATTAGGCAGTGTTAGAGGAAGGCCCCCCAAAAATTGTGAAAGACTACAGTCACCTAAGTCACAGACTGTTCGCTCTGCTACCGCATGGCAAGCAGTACCTGAGCGCCAAGTCTAGGACCAAAAGGCTCCTTAACAGCTTCTACCCCAAAGCCATAAGACTGCTGAAAAATGTAGCAACCGGCCACCTGGACTATTTACATATTCAGGAAAATTAAAGCTTAACACTTTCAAATATATTTTTTAATTGGTCACATACACATGGTTAGCAGATGTTATTGCGAGTGTAGCGAAATGCTTATGCTTCTATATCCAACAGTGCAGCAGTATTTAACAAATCCACAACAAAAACTAATACAATATTTTATTTATTTAACCAGGTAGGCCAGTAGAGAACAAGTTCTCATTTACAACTGTGATCTGGCCAAGATAAAGCAAAGCAGTACGACAAAAAAAACAGTTACACAAACGTACAGTCAATAACTCAATCAAAAAAAATGTATACAGTGTAGAGGTCGACCGATTAATCAGAATGGCCGATTTCAAGTTTCCATAACAATCGGTATTTTTGGACAACGATTATGGCCGATTACATTGCACTCCACGAGGAGGCTGCATGGCAGACTGACTACCTGTTACGCGAGTACAGCAAGGAGCCAAGGTAAGTTGCTAGCTAGCATTAAACTTATCTTATAACAAACCAATCTTAACATAATCACTAGTTAACTACACATGGAAGATGATATTACTAGTTTATCTAGCTTATCCTGCGTTGCATATAATCGTTGCGGTATAATCGTTGCGGTTGATTTATCATCGAATCACAACTTACTTCGCCAAACAGGTGATGATTTAACAAGCGCATTTGTGAAAAAAGCACTGTCGTTGCACCAATGTGTACCTAACCATAAACATCAATGCCTTTCTTAAAATCAATACACAAGTATATATTTTTAAACCTGCATATTTAGTTAATATTGCCTGCCAACATGAATTTATTTTAACTAGGGAAATTGTGTCACTTCTCTTGTGTTCTGTGCAAGCAGAGTCAGGGTATATGCAGCAGTTTGGGCTGAACTGTGTGAAGACCATTTCTTCCTAACAAAGACCGTAATTAATTTGCCAGAATTGTACATAATTATGACATAACATTGAAGGTTGTGCAATGTAACAGCTATATTTAGACTTAGGGTTGCGTTATTGTGTTATTATAATTAAGTGTATGATTTGATAGAGCAGTCTGAGCAGCAGGCTCGTAAGCATTCATTCAAACAGAACTTTCGTGCATTTGCCAGCAGCTCTTCGCTGTGCATCAACCATTGCGCTGTTTATGACTTCAAGCCTTTCAACTCCCGAGATAATGCTGGCAATACTATAGTACCTATAAGAACATCCAATAGTCAAAGGTATATGAAATACAAATGGTAGAGAGAAATAGTCCTATAATTCCTACAACCTAAAACTTCTTACCTGGGAATATTGAAGACCCATGTTAAAAGGAACCACCAGCTTTCATATGTTCTGAGCAAGGAACTTAAACTTTAGCTTTTTTACATGGCAAATATTGCACTTACTTTCTTCGCCAACACTTTGTTTTTGAATTATTTAAACCAAATTGAACATGTTTCATTATTTATTTGAGACTAAATAGATTTGATTGATGTATTATATTAAGTTAATACTGAATGAACACTTATTGTTGTAATTACCATTACAAATATATATATTTTTAAAGAAAACGAACGATTAATCGGTATCGGCTTTTTTTTGTACTCCAATAATTGGTATCGGTGTTGAAAAATCATAATCGGTCAACCTCTAATACAGTGTGTGCAAAATTAAGTGAGGAAAGGCAATAAATAGGCCAATAGTGGAAAAGTAATTACAATTTAGCAATTTAAAACTGGAGTGATACATGTGCAGATGAGGATGTGCAAGTAGAAAATACTGGTGTGTAAAAGAGCAGAAAAACAAAAACGGGGCTGAGGTAGGTAGTTGGTTGGATGGGCTATTTACAGATGGGCTGTGTACAGCTGCACCGATCTGTAAGCTGCTCTGACAGCTGACGCTTAAAGTTAGTGAGGGAGATGTCTCAGCTTCAATCATTTTTAAAATACGGTCCAGTCATTGGCAGCAGAGAACTGGAAGGAAAGGCAGCCAAAGGAGGAATTGGCTTTGGGGATGACCCGTGAAATATACCTGCTGGAGCACGTGCTACGGGTCGGTGTTGCTATGGTGACCAGTGGGCTGAGATAAAGCCCCGCCTTACCTAGCAAAGACTTAGATGACCTGGAGCCAGTGGGTTTGGCGACGAATATGTAGCAAGGACCAGCCAACGAGAGCATACAGGTCGCAGTGGTGGGTAGTATATGGGGTTTTGGTGACAAAACGGATGGCACTGTGATGGACTACATCTAATTTGCTAATTTGAGTGTTGGAGGCTATTTTATAAACGACATCGCCGAGTGAAGGAGGCTTTGTTGCGAAATAGGAAGCCGATTCTAGAGTTCATTTTGGATTGGAGATGCTTAATGTGAGTCTGGAAGGAGAGTTTACAGTCTAACCAGACACCTAGGTATTTATAGTTGTCCACATATTCTAAGTCAGAACCGTCCAGAGTAGTGGTGCTAGCCGGGCGGGCGGGTAGCGATCGGTTGAAGAGCATGCGTTTTACTAGCAGTTGGAGAACACAGAAGAATCCCATTCCTTTACAATCTAGTAAAGGAATGAGAATATATAAGTATAAAATATGGATGAGCAGCTAAGATGAAATAAGTAGTAAAGTATAGATGGTGAAGGATACAGCATATTCACATGAGATGAGTAATGTGAGGTATGTAAACATCCTTAAAGTGACATTATTAAAGTGACTAGTGTTCCATGTATTAAGTGGCCAATGATATCAACTAGGCTCTTTGCCAACCGGACCGTTATCCATTTGTTTAGGCTACACCTTGTTCAGTTATGTTACCTCATTAGCTAGCTATAGCTTACAAGCTGGGGCGCGCGTACAGCAGGATGCGACTTTTTGGAACGTTCAGATAGAAATATGCCATGTAAAAAATAACATGCCTCTGACATGTTGATTAAGGAATAACGTTGGTTCTATTCATGGAATTTCTATCTGCAACGTTTGTGAACGTTTTGGAAATGAAAGTGGGCCTGGTAACATTACCAACAGCATATATACAAACCTTTGGTGGTACAGAAAGGAAAAACAAACAATCTGACCAAATTCCTCTTACCACTATACGATCTGACAGAGTAAATTGAGTTATTTTGAGTCAACGGGGACTAGGGACACTTGGACCAGGACTCGAGCACTGGGACACAGGCTTTAGCCATAGGGACTTGACTCGGTCATTGGTGACTCGAGCACAGGGAACGCGACTCGGCCTCTTGGTTTAGTGACTCGACTACATCACTGCGTGAGGTCAGTCATTAGCTCCCATTCAACGTCATTAGCCCCACATTCTATTTTTGGGCACTAGTGTGGCTGTGACTTCTGTGGAACCTTGACAACAATGACACGACAGCGTAATGAAGGTGCAACCCAGAATACTTTGTGGACCCATCTGGTGATTGTGCTATGCCCCCCCCCCCCCTCCTCCTCTCCCTGCGCTTGTGTGTCTGGTTGGTACTTAATATGCAATATCCATGTTGGCTGACTTAGGAATTTACATGGACAGAATTCTCATATATATTCACAATACCAGTCAAACCTTTGGACACCTACTCATTTAAGGGTTTCTATTTTTTTTTACTATTTTCTACATTGTAGAATAATAAAAAGACATCAAAACTATTAACATATGGAATCATGTAATAACCAAAAGTGTTCAAATCTAAATATATTGATGACAGCTATGCACACTATTGGCATTCTCTCAACCAGCTTCATGGAGGTAGTCACCTGGAATGCATTTCAATTAACAGGTATGCCTTCTTCAAAGTTAGGAATGCAATTCCACAAACTAACAAGGTAGGGGATTTTACCTATTTGATAAAAGACCAAGTCCATATCATGGCAAGAACAGCTCAAATAAGCAAAGACAAAATGACAGTCCATCATTACTTTAAGACATTGACTGACCTTCATTTTGGAACATTTCAAGAACTTGCAGTAGCAAAAACCAGGGGCTATGATGAAACTGTCTCATGAGGACCGCCACAGGAAAGGAAGACCCAGAGTTACCTCTGCTGCAGAGGATAAGTTCATTAGAGTTACCAGCCTCAGATTGCAGCCCAAATAAATGCTTCAGAGTTCAAGTAACAGACCCATCTCAACATCAACTATTCAGAGGAGACCGAGTCAGGCATTCATGGTCGAATTTCGGCAAAGAAACTACTACTAAAGGACAATAACAGACTTGCATGGGCCAAGAAACACAAGCAATGGACATTAGATCGGTGGAAATCTATCCTTTGGTCTGATGAATCCAAATGTACGATTTTTTGTTCCAACCTCCGTGTCTTTATGAGACAGAGTAGGTGAACAGATGACCTCTGCATGTGTGGTTCCCACCGTGAAGCTTGGAGGTGGTGGTGTGAGTGCTTTGCTGGTGACATTGTCAGTGATTTATTTAGCATTCAAGGCACAATTAAACATCTTAAGGATCCGCCCCCTTCTCTTCTCCCCTTTCATTATTGTTTTTTTTTTTTAAACATCTGCGCCTAAAATGACAGCATGGCTACATGGGCATTCTGGAGCGATACGCCATCCCACCTGGATTGCGCTCATTTGTTTTTCAACAGAACAATGACCCAACACACCCCCAGGCTGTGTAAGGGCTATTTGACCAAGAAGGTGGAATGCTGCATCAGATGACCTGGTCTCCACAATCACCCGACCTCAACCCAATTGAGATGGTTTGGGATAAGTTGGACAGCAGAGTGAAGGAAGAGCAGCAAAACAAAGTGCTCAGCATACAGCTCTGGGCAAAATAAATACCACGGCAAAATTAACAGTTTCTCTGGTTTTACTATTTATAGGTACAGTGGGGCAAAAAAGTATTTATTCAGCCACCAATTGTGCAAGATCTCCCACTTAAAAAGGAGAGGCCTGTAATTTTCATCATAGGTACACTTCAACTATGACAAACAAAATGAGGGGGGGGGGGGGAATCCAGAAATTCACATTGTAGGATTTTTAATGAATTTATTTGCAAATTATGGTGGAAAATGAGTATTTGAATATCAAAGGTAAGTGAATATTTATAATGCTATTTCTGACTTCTGTTGACTCCACAACATGGCGGGTATCTGTATGGCTTGTTTTGGTGCCTGAGCGCTGTACTCAGATTATTGCATGGTGTGCTTTTTACGTAAAGCTTTTTTGAAATCTGACACAGCGGTTGCATTAAGGAGAAGTATATCTTTAAGAACAATGACGGCCTACCGGGGAACAGTGTATATAAGTATATCTCTTATTTACAATGACGGCCTACCGGGGAACAGTGGGTTAACTGCCTTGTTCGGGGGCAGAATGACAGAACTCTTTACCTTGTCAGCTCGGGGATTCGATCCAGCAACCGTTCAGTTACTGGCCCAACACTCTAACCACTAAGCTACCTGCCTGCCCCATCACAAAGGTGATGTGACAAAAATTAAATGGCATTTTGTTGACTAAAAGCACACCGTTAGTCACATTTGTCAATTGAATCATTAGTGGTTATTGTCAAAATGACTGAGATGCCTACATCTAAAAACTAGCGCCAAAATAAACACAGCTCCACAAACAACCCCTATAAAAAGGGAAAATGGCACCAAGATGCCATTTAGGCATTCTCAGACTGACATGTCTGACTCATTCCGATCGGTTGCGTTTCTTCTAATAAGGCCAAAATGTCAGGCATTCAAATAACTTTTCCACCCTCACTTGCCATTTTGGAAGAAAATGTAGCATCCAGTGCCTTCAGAAAGAATTCAGACCCCTTGACCTTCCACATTGTTACAGCCTTATTCTAAAATTGTTCAACACGCCCCCCCCCAAACAACACACAATACCCTATAATGACAAAGCAAAAACAGGTTTAGACATTTTTGCTCATTTATAAAAAGAAATATAAAAAAAAAAAAATGGATCACATTTAATAAGTATTCAGACCCTTTACTCAGTACTTTGTTGAAGCACATTTGGCAGCGATTACAGCCTCGATTCTCCTTGGGTATGACGCTACAAGCTTGGCACACTAGTATTTGGGGAGTTTCAACCCATTCTTCTCCGCAGATCCTGTCAAGCTCTGTCAGGTTGGATTGGGAGCATTGCTGCAAAACTATTTTCAGTTCTCTCCAGAGATGTTCGATCGGGTTTAAGTCCAGGCTCTGACTGGGCCACTCAAGGACATTCAGAGACTTGTCCCGAAGCCACTACTGTATAGTCTTGGCTGTACAGTAGTCCTGTTAGAGTCAGTGTCCTGTTGGAAGGTGAACTCACGCCCCAGTCTGAAGTCCTAAGGGGGTTTTCATCAAGGAGCTCTGTACTTTGCTCCATTAATTTTGTCTCAATCAAGACAAGTCTCCCAGTCCCTGCCGCTGAGAAACATCCCCACAGCACGTTGCCACAACCATGATTCACCGTAATGGTGCCAGGTTTCACCCAGACATAACGCTTGTCATTTAGGCCAAAGAGTTCAATCTTGGTTTCATCAGAACAGAGAATCTTGTTTCTCATGGTCTGAGAGTCCTTTAGGTGCCTTTTGGTAAACTCCAAGTGGGCTGTCATGTGCCTTTTACTGAGGAGTGGCTTCAGTCTGGCCACTGCACCATAAAGGCATGACTGGTGGAGTGCTGCAGAGATGGTTGTCCTTCTAGAAGGTTCTCCCATCTCCACATAGGAACTCTGGAGGTCTGTCAGGGTCACCTCCCTGACCAAGGCCCTTCACCTCCAAAAGGGCCTGACCAAGGCCCTTCACGCCCTTCAGCTTCAAATGTTGCAGAAATGTTTTGGTACCCTTCCCCAGATCTGTGCCTCGACACAATCCTGTCTCGGAGCTCTACGGACAATTCCTCCGACCTCATGGCTTGGTTTCTGCTCTGACATGCACTGTCAACTGTGGGACCTTATGGACAGGCGTGTGCTTTTCCAAAGCATGTGCAATCAATTGAATTTACCACAGGTGGACTCCAACGAATTCCAAGAATTCTAAAAACCTGTTTTTGCTTTGTCATTATGGGATATTGTGCATTGATTTGAGGAAATTGTTTTATTTAACTCATCATAGAATAAGGCTGTATCGTAACAAAATGAGGGAAAAGTCAAGGGGTCTGAATACTTTCGGAAGGCATAGTAAGTAAAACTATGACACAATTTAAGTGTCTTATCAAAAGTGACATTTTATTAGGGAGCTTACAAAAGGCAGAGGAAGACGAAGCAATTGAATTTACAACGGAGTGAGAGTGTTTCATTCCACCTCAAATGGGGTTATTTTTAATGGGATCCCATGACCGTAGTGGCCTGGTCTGTTGGTTTTTGTGATTGAGGCCAAGCTCAAACAAAAACGCACACACACGCACCCAGACACACGCGCATACAGTCATTTACCTCGGCATGTAATAGGGCACAGAGGTCTAATAAGGTGCCAGACACTCGTATTCAACTACAACAGAAGGGCTTTCAGGGCGACAGGGTTCTCAGAAACCAGCGGGATGCCAGGTGACAGAGCAATAAAGAGCCTTTACAATTCCATCTCCTTTCAAAAGAATGGAAAGAAGTGAGGGCCAGCCGTCAGTCATATCAAAGTTCAAGAGGAGACTCACTTGGAGTTAAAAAGCCTTTTTTGAAAGCAACAGACTGATAATTGCAAAAGCTAACATGACTGAATTAAGCGGACCACATTAGATAAGATCAACCAAGTATGATAAGCAGTCGTGGTAAATGAGTAATGACAATGATAATTGTCAAGTGTTTTAGTACTATATCTCTTGACACAATGATGAAAATAATCATGGCCTCTAAACCTTCAAGCTGCATACTGGACCATATTCCAACTAAACTACTGAAAGAGCTGCTTCCTGTGCTTGGCCCTCCTATGTTGAACATAAACGGCTCTCTAGCCACCGGATGTGAACCAAACTCACTAAAAGTGGCAGAAATAAAGCTTCTCTTGAAAAAGCCAAATCTTGACCTAGAATATTATTATTTTTACAAAAAAAAGAAAAAAAAAGAAGAAATCGGCCTATATCGAATCTCCCATTCCTCTCAAGTTTTAGAAAAAGCTGTTGCAACTCACTGCCTTCCTGAAGACAAAAAATGTATACGAAACGCTTCAGTCTGGTTTTAGACCCCATCATAGCACTGAGACTGCACTTGTGAAGGTGGTAAATGACCTTCCAATGGCGTCAGATCGAGGATCTGCATCTGTCCTCGTGCTCCTAGACCGTAGTGCTGCTTTTGATATCATCAATCACCACATTCTTTTGGAAAGATTGGAAACCCAAATTGGTCTACACGGACAAGTTCTGGCCTGGTGTAGATCTTATCAGTCGGACTAAATATATTTTACCTCTTGGGGATGTCATTCGAAAACATAATGTTATCTTTCACTGCTATGCGGATGACACACAGCTGTACATTTCAATGAAACATGGTGAAGCCCCAAAATTGCCCTAGCTGGAAGCCTGTGTTTCAGCCCTAAGGAAGTGGATGGCTGCAAACTTTCTACTTTTAAACTCGGACAAAAACAGAGATACTAGTTCTAGGTCCCAAGAAACAAAGAGATCTTCTGTTGAATCTGACAATTAATCTTGATGGTTGTACAGTCGTCTCAAATAAAACTGTGAAGGACCTCGGCGTTACTCTGGACCCTGATCTCTCTTTTGACGAACATATCAAGACTGTTTCAAGGACAACTTTTTTCCATCTACGTAACATTGCAAAAATCAGAAACTTTCTGTCCAAAAATGATGCAGAAAGATTTATCCATGCTTTTGTCACTTCTAGGTTAGACTACTGCAATGCTCTACTTTCCGGCTACCCGGATAAAGCACTAAACAAACTTCAGTTAGTGCTAAATACGGCTGCTAGAATCCTGACTAGAACCAAAAATGTGATCATATTACTCCAGTGCTAGCCTCCCTACACTGGCTTCCTGTTAAGGCAAGGGCTGATCAAGGTTTTACTGCTAACCTACAAAGCATCACATGGGCTTGCTCCTACCGATCTTTCCGATTTGGTCCTGTCGTACATACCTACACATACGCTACGGTCACAAGATGCAGGCCTCCTAATTGTCCCTAGAATTTCTAAGCAAACAGCTGGAGGCAGGTCTTTCTCCTATAGAGCTCCATTTATGGAATGGTCTGCCTACCCATGTGAGAGACGCAGACTCGGTCTCAACCTTTAAGTCTTTATTGAAGAGTCATGTCTTCAGTAGGCCCTATGATTGAGTGTAGTCTGGCCGAGGAGTGTGAAGGTGAACGGAAAGGCACTGGAGCATCAAACCGCCCTTGCTGTCTCTGCCTGGCCGGTTCCCCTCTCTCCACTGGGATTCTCTGCCTCTAACACTATTACAGGGGCTGAGTCACTGGCTTACTGGTGCCCTTCCATGCCGTCCCTAGGAGGGGTGCGTCACTTGAGTGGGTTGAGTCACTGACGTGGTCTTCCTGTCTGGGTTGCCCCCCCCACCCCCCCTTCGGTTGTGCAGTGGCGGAGATCTTTGTGGGCTATAGTCAGCCTTGTCTCAGGATGGTAAGTTGGTGGTTGAAGGTATCCCTCTAGTGGTGTGGGGGCTGTGCTTTGGCAAAGTGGGTGGGGTTATATCCTGCCTGTTTGATACCCCCAGACAGGGCCATCGGATGGGGCCACAGTGTCTCCTGACCTCTCCAGTATTTATGCTGCAGTAGTTTGTGTCGGGGGGCTAGGGTCAGTCTTATATCTGGAGTATTTCTCCTGTCTTATCCGGTGTCCTGTCTGAATTGAAGTATGCTCTCTAATTGTCTCTCTCGGAGGACCTGAGCCCTAGGACCATGCCTCAGGACTACCTGGCATGAGGACTCGTTGTCCCCAGTCCACCTGGCCGTGCTGCTGCTCCAGTTTCAACTGTTCTGCCTGCGGCTATGGAACCCTGACCTGTTCACTGTGATCATTAGTATTTGACCATGCTGGGCATTTAGGAACATTTGAACATTTTGGCCATGTTCTGTTAGAATCTCCACCCGGCACAGCCAGAAGAGGACTGGCCACCCCTCATAGCCTGGTTCCTCTCTAGGTTTCTTCCTAGGTGTTGGCCTTTCTAGGGAGTTTTTCCCTAGCCACTGTGCTTCTACACCTGCATTGCTTGCTGTTTGGGGGTTTTAGGCTGGGTTTCTGTACGTCACTTTGATATATCAGCTGATGTAAGAAGGGCTATATAAATACATTTGATTATTGAAAAGACTTCTCGAAAGGGAAACGTCAAGTTACTTCTTCCCATCAAAAGAAAATAAATAGTGCCTAATATTAGAAACACCTTAATATTGAGGTGCACCTAACGTTCCCGTAAATGTTTTTCATCACTGAGCAAAATTCAGATTTGCTGAGCGCATACTGGAGCGATGCGAAAATCCTGTACAACTTCCAGCGCACGTTTACGTGTTTACTGAGGCTGTACCCGCTTTAATTGTATTTTGAACAGTGGTCAATTACCCTGTGGCTATTTGATCATAATGTAGTCCTACAATCAAAAAACAATGTAGAAAATGCACCCTGTAGCATTTTAACATGGAAGTAGTTCTACCATTCAGCCTACAATGTGTGGTGCTCAGCGCCTACATTCCACGAGACTTGTGGGGGGGGGGGGGGGGACAAAAAAAAAAAAACACTTTAACCTGTTTATCCACTTGTCCTTCAGACGAGGTGATTGAAAATGTGATGCAAGAAAGCGCTTAACAAAATGCAGGATTATTCCCATAGAATTATTACAGAGAAGCAGACAAATGATGCTACCCTCTGCCTACTTAGTTTATTCAAGCCCGTCTCAAAATATAACACTGCCTCTTAACGCTTTACGTTTTGTGCTCTTGTAGGAAGCAATCACTGCTCCATTGCTGACTACAAATGATCTAGAACTGGGCTAATAACTCACTAACTAGCAAAGGATATGAAAACATTAACAAATGTGCACACGTCGCTACATGCCATCTGCATATAGGCCTACTGCAGCTCTGATTGGTTATGGCGCACCGGCCTGTGTAGAGTACAGGCCTGAGGCGTGCCTGTCAATGCAATAGAATCCTACTCTGATGCATTCTGCCTACAACCAAGTCTTGCATAGTTAATTTTGTTTCGGTTTATTGCATTGAAAGTGGCTAATATCCACAGTAAAGTGAAACGGTGACATTTGTTGCACCCCCCCATTCATTTTAACCTCTGAACAGCCTCAATTCGTCGTGGCATGGACTCTACAAGGTGTCAAAAAGCATTCCATAGGGATGCTGGCCCATGTTGACTCCAGTAATTCCCACAGGTTTGTCAAGTTGGCTGGATGTCCTTCGGGTGGTGGACCATTCTCGATACGCGCAGGCAACTGTTGAGCGTGAAAGACCCAGCAGCATTGACACAGACCGGTGCGCCTGGCATCTATTACTATACCCCGTTCAGAAGGCACTTAAATCTTTTGCTTTTCCCATTCACCCTCTGAATGGCGCACCTACATAATCCATGTCTCAAGGCTTAAAAATAAATAAAAAAACGTATTTAACTCGTCTCCCCCCTTCATCTACACTGATCGACGTCAATAGCTTTCACCTAGATCCGCCTGGTCAGTCTGTCACGGAAAGAGCAGTTGATCATAATGTTTTGAACACAGTGTACATTCCAATAAAGCAGAGGAGTTCTTTTTTAATAATGAAAGGGGTCCGTCATCATCTGAGAGGAGTTAATTCCTAAGTGGCTGTAACATCTCCCTTGATCTCTCGAGAGAGAAAAAAAGCGCCACATCAGTCGCTCAAGAAATATACTTTGAAGGTCGCAGCTTCACTTGGGATAAAAACAATGGGATGAGAAGATAATACTGCCACAGGGGCTTTTCAGCCTTTGAATGCAGCATTTTTTTTTTTTTTTTTTTACAAGGGCTAGGGGGAGGAGGGAGCCACCAACAAAACAACAAAAGGAAACCAGGGGAAATGTTGCTTTTGAGAACGTAACACGAGATTATGTAATCAAGGATCATACAAATTAATAATAAACTAAGGTTTCAATGGGGCTTTATACCACATAATTCAGGAGACAGAGTTGACTTGGACTATTCCTATTTATTATGGATCCCCACTCTTCCTGGGGTCCATCAAATATTAGGGCAGTAATACATAATACCATTTTTAAAACACTAAAATACATTTTACACAATAAATTAAGGGTGTGCCCTTTGAGCCACTACAAAACACAATTCAGGTGTACCTGTGTGTGTGTGTACAAGTGTGTGTGTACCCGTGTGTGACTCGTCAGTTGACGCTGTTCCATGAGGTGTATTTACCTCTTAAATCTGATTTTACTGCTTGCATGAGTTGATGTGGAATAGAGTTTCATGTAGTCATGGCTCTATATAGTACTGTGTGCCCCTCTATTTAGTACTGTGTGCCCCTCTATATAGTACTGTGTGCCCCTCTATATAGTACTGTGTGCCCCTCTATATAGTACTGTGTGCCCCTCTATATAGTACTGTGTGCCCCTCTATATAGTACTGTGTGCCCCTCTATATAGTACTGTGTGCCCCTCTATATAGTACTGTGTGCCCCTCTATATAGTACTGTGTGCCCCTCTATATAGTACTGTGTGCCCCTCTATATAGTACTGTGTGCCCCTCTATATAGTACTGTGTGCCCCTCTATATAGTACTGTGTGCCCCTCTATATAGTACTGTGTGCCCCTCTATATAGTACTGTGTGCCCCTCTATATAGTACTGTGTGCCCCTCTATATAGTACTGTGTGCCCCTCTATATAGTACTGTGTGCCCCTCTATATAGTACTGTGTGCCCCTCTATATAGTACTGTGTGCCCCTCTATATAGTACTGTGTGCCCCTCTATATAGTACTGTGTGCCCCTCTATATAGTACTGTGTGCCCCTCTATATAGTACTGTGTGCCCCTCTATATAGTACTGTGTGCCCCTCTATATAGTACTGTGTGCCCCTCTATATAGTACTGTGTGCCCCTCTATATAGTACTGTGTGCCCCTCTATATAGTACTGTGTGCCCCTCTATATAGTACTGTGTGCCCCTCTATATAGTACTGTGTGCCCCTCTATATAGTACTGTGTGCCCCTCTATATAGTACTGTGTGCCCCTCTATATAGTACTGTGTGCCCCTCTATATAGTACTGTGTGCCCCTCTATATAGTACTGTGTGCCCCTCTATATAGTACTGTGTGCCCCTCTATATAGTACTGTGTGCCCCTCTATATAGTACTGTGTGCCCCTCTATATAGTACTGTGTGCCCCTCTATATAGTACTGTGTGCCCCTCTATATAGTACTGTGTGCCCCTCTATATAGTACTGTGTGCCCCTCTATATAGTACTGTGTGCCCCTCTATATAGTACTGTGTGCCCCTCTATATAGTACTGTGTGCCCCTCTATATAGTACTGTGTGCCCCTCTATATAGTACTGTGTGCCCCTCTATATAGTACTGTGTGCCCCTCTATATAGTACTGTGTGCCCCTCTATATAGTACTGTGTGCCCCTCTATATAGTACTGTGTGCCCCTCTATATAGTACTGTGTGCCCCTCTATATAGTACTGTGTGCCCCTCTATATAGTACTGTGTGCCCCTCTATATAGTACTGTGTGCCCCTCTATATAGTACTGTGTGCCCCTCTATATAGTACTGTGTGTCTGTTCTTGACTAGGGGACTGAAGAGACCTCCGGTGGCATGTCTTCTGGTGTATGCAGGGGTGTCTGTGCTGTGGGCCAATAGTTTAAAAAAAGAGACAGCTCAGTACATTCAGCATGTCAATACTTCTTACAAAAACAAGTAGTGAAGTCAATCTCACTTTTGAGCCATGACTGATTGATATGCATGTTATTATTGTTAGCCCTACGTGTACATTTAAGGGCCGGCCGTGGCGCCCTGTTCTGGGCCAGTTGTACATTTAAGGGGCCGGCCATGGCGCCCTGTTCTGGGCCAGTTGTACATTTTTCCCCAAGTCCCTCTTTGTGGAACCTGACCACATGACTGGGCAGTAGTCCAGTTGCAACAGAACTAGGGCCTGAAGGACCTGCCTTGTTGATATTGTTGTTAAGGCAGAGCAGCGCTTTAGTATGGTCAGATTAAACCATACTTGATTAGATAATCAGTTAGGCAGAAATGCAGGGATAACATGAGTGGGGAAAAGAAACCACGTAAACTACTGCTGTCTTCGTTGGTCATTTCGGGAACAGTCTTCGAAATCGTTTAGAGAGCCTTTGAGGAAATGAAGGTCGTTCCAAAGACACTCACCAAGTTCAGCTCACCTCTCCTGTCAACCCGGTTAGCGCACAGGGCAAAGACACTGCGGCAGCATCTGTTTTGGCTGAGTTACTTAACAAAATAACACTGTCAGTGGGGAAGATATCCGTACAAACCAATCACAGCATCATGTTTCTTGCAAAACGTTTGTCAATAACGACGGTATGACAGGTTTTTCTGAAATAGTGTCTAGACTGAGAATGCAAAGAACACTTTAAAGCTTAGGCTAGCCTAGGCCCTACATCAAGACCAAACTTAACCAAAATCTAGTCTTGAAATTGGCTCTCTAAAGAATCAAAGTCGATTTGATAACAGACTCAACCAAAAGAGCGAACACTAGACGACACAATGGACTCTGGGATTTTTTTATTTCTGTCCCGTCTATCTGAGGAACTGTTCGTGACATGTTGGGGTCCAGGGTGGTGAGACGAGCGCAACCTCTTGCCGAATCCCTACCCTGTCTTAAGGCAATGTTGATCCATCCTCCATTTTGGCTTTCTGGAATAACAAATCATTTCCTGGTCCATGGGTGCAAAAACAGATGCCAACTAATTTTAAATTCACAAATAATAAAGTGTACACAGTTTTATCATGGATTCTTATTTCAAGCTGTTCTTTGTATAACTCTAGACCCTAATAACCAACATTCTATCAAAATAAACCGCAAAGTGTTCTTTGCGAGGTAATTATTCACTGGCCCCCAGTTGTGGAGCAATAGTACGAGCGAACATTAATGGGCTTGGCACAACTCCAGAAAGCCTGTGGTGTTCTGTTCACTGTGCATGCATGTCTGTTAGGATGTGCATCCCCAGCTTCATTAAACAAATCTTCATTTGTTTCCCCATTTGCAGGGGGAGGAAAAATAGGTAAGGAATCTAGTGACAGATTTATGATCCAATTGAAAAGTGGACAACTCAAACTCAATAACCCCAGTAACTGAGAAACTGATGGGATGCGAGAGTAAGGACATGGCATCTCCATTACCTCCACGATGCTTGTAAGTCAGAAGCAATTGTCAATGTTTTGTTAGGTGTCCAGTCACCAGACCGTTACTGTGACTTAGCAGCAACAGTGCTGAAGGATAAAGCACCTGACCTTTAACCTTGAATGCAAGCCCTATCGCTATCCTTTCTATTTGAGTCTTTCACTGATAAAAATTAAAATAATAAATGCATGACGGAGCACGTTAACAAAATGCTTACTATCCCTCAAAAGAACGAGAAGAGACAAGGGCATCCTTCTACCGGTCAGGTCAGAGGTGTCAGGCTTTAAATTCTGAGGGCACAACCGTGTGATACAGTAGCCACCCTGCAATTGGTTAGCGTACCGTGGCTTCTGCAGAGTGGTTTGATCCCACTAGCATAGCAATGGTACTGAGGGAATTCCTGTTCCTGATACTGGTGAGGCGTATCAGCAATATCTTTACAAATCCAGATCTCTCAATATTGTCAGAATGGATGGTATCATGGCAAATCCAGGTGAAGAGCTCCATCAGTGCGGTATCCACTAACGAGTGAGCTCCCGAGTGCAGCGGTCTAAGGCCCTGCATCTCAGTGCTACAGACACCCTGGTTTGAATGGGACTCCCATAGGGCGGCAGACAACTGGCCCAGCGGCGTCTTGGTTTGGCCGGTGTAGGCCGTCATTGTAAAAATGAACAAGAATTTGTTCATAACGGACTTCCCTAGTTAAAACAAAAAAGGTTCAAAATAAAAAATATTCACTGACATGTACTAGGTGACACTGCTACAGCTTGTGGTATGGCACACAGTTAACTGATGAATATTATATAGCCTATGTTAGACCAAATATTAGGCTAACTAATGGAAACACAAATGACTTATAGAATGACTCCACAATACATAGAAATCACTTGAACCCCCCCCCCCCCCCCCCCCCCCCCCCCTCAGCAAACCGAAAGGGTCAGTCCGTCCTATGGAGTTGGAGACTAAAGGGATCAATGCAGACAGGGGGTATTATGAAACGTGGGACATTGACATTGATTTGCATTTTGGAAGGCCACTCACTTCCTCAACCACCAAGCTTCACATCAAGGACAAATTAAATTCAAGAGCTGCTGAAAACAAACATTCATATTATATATATATTAATTTCTGAAAATCAATTTGAGGCCAAGGAGAGGAAGGGACAAGAGGATAAAGGAATCTCTGCTTTTAATACTAAGACTGTTAGAATGAAATCTCTTGGATTTTAAAAAGGGTTCCGTCATGGGAAACGCAGCTATGATAAATAAACCTAGAGAAAAATAGAACAAATCATTTTTTGGGATTAAAAGCTAGACTATTTGATTTGTGGTCATATTCGGTGATAATTAGCCTAACACAGCATGCTGTAAACACTATGGAAGATCCTTGAACTCAGTAGCACTGACAATCATTAGCAGCAAGTCACATCTCGCAAAATTGACTTTGAAAAGTAAACAACGGATTGGAGAAGAGAAAACGTGACAGGGCAGGCCTATGATTAAACCTACACAATTTCAAAAAGGCCAAGAAAGAGGCCGATGAAAATCAAAGGAGAAATAAAAATGTTTATACAGCAGTCTGAACTAACCGATAGTAAAATGTACAAAACTGCAAGGGGGAAAAAAAAAAAACTGATATATCCTTGAGGGTATGCTATTAATTTTTTTTATCAAAGAATACATTCAAATTGGATATTAAATAGCCTCTAATGGATTTGAGGGGCTCGCCTTCAGTGTTAATGATCATGACCAGCTCTGCACTTAAGTACACTAAAATATAAAAGTTCACTACACAAAAACGAACGATAGAAGCAGATGCTAGAATAACCCATTACTTCGACTAGGCCTAATCTGCATGTTTGATTCGCTTGCTTGCGTCACATCAACAAAAAAAAAGCACTACCATTTTAATGTCCAATAACTTCCACTCCTCACAGAAGGACCCTGTGGTCAACCTTCACCTACTTATGTTGCCAAAACAGGCTTCCTGACTATGCTGAATGCATGCATGATCAGTATGCTCTGCACCCGTCAATCATACTGCTGTACCTCAGGTTTTTACCTCCATCAGGCTTAGTTCAGGGGCTGTCCTAACGTCAGGCTCACTTGATTCTCAGGGGGCTAAGACTGCCCCTCTCGTCCCCTCCTGTGGTTCTCCATGGCTACCCTGTGCAGACTACCTGTCAGAGCACTAGCAACTGCAAGGCGTGATGAGTGAGGGGATTTGACAGTAATCTGACAGGCCCGTCTTCCTCTGGCTGTCAACGAATGCCAATCCATTCCAGCTGTCACTCTTAGACACCCCTCTCTCCCTTCATCCTTTAACCCACTGCCCTTCACCTCTCCTTCCGCCTGAATGTCGCTGCACTACGGTGACTACCCTGGGTAACCGTGTCCTTGAGTGGCTGTCGATGATTTGCCAACCTGAAACAAAATGTGGCCCGAGAGCCGCCGTTCTATAATGTCACGGGTTGCGATGAAGCCATCTCTTTTTCATTGCAATGGGGGATGAACTGGAACACACTGCTTGAACAATAGCAGCATCTGCAGCAGGCAAACATGGGGGCAGTCGGACTGAACACAAGCTAGCGGCATATCTAAAAATGGGCAAGGCGCCTCTATAGCCGTGCCAAGAGGACACTGTGTGCTTACAACAGACAGCAGCAGAAACTGAGACGGTGCCCATGTCCAGAGAGAACAATACATCAGGACCCATTAAAATAAAACTCCCCGTCTCTGCCCTGCCTTGGACGGCAGGACCAGATACACCAAGTGGCCAGCTGGCCAATCAGCTTGCCAGGTAACCAGCCAAAAGGGACTAACAACCCCAAAGAATCAGCCAGCCAATCTGCTAGCAAAATACACCAGTAACAGAATATGCCAGATGAGCTCACTGGAAACACTGATCAGTAGCCATCTAGTAAATGATTCTTCCAACCCACAAGTGGCAGACTATGGCCCAACCTTCACAATAGCCCTTGCTTTCACAGCCCTTTGATTGCTTGACTTCTTAAGGCTAGGGGGCACTATTTTCACATCCGGATGAAAAGCGTACCCAAAGTAAACTGCCTGCTACTCAGGCCCAGAAGCTAGGATATGCATATAATTGGTAGATTTGGATACAAAACTCTAAAGTTTCTAAAACTGTTAAAATTATGTCTGTGAGTATAACAGAACTTATTTGGCAGGCGAAACCAAGGACAAACCATCCAGGGGGAAAAAATGTTTGAGGTCACTCTTTTAAATTGGTTTTCTATGGGGAACTAGATTTATGAGGGACCTGGTTGCAGTTCTTATGGCTTCCACTAGATGTCAGTCTTTAGAAGTTGGTTGACGTTTTTTCCTTTGAGAAATGAAGTGGCTCTACTCCCAGAAAGGAAATGGCTAAGTGTACTGTGGTGGTTGGGGCACGCAACCTGAAGCTCGCTCCACTTTCATTTTATCCGCCATTGAATATAGTTTATTCAGTCTTAAATTTTATCGATTATTTACTTTTAAAAATACCTAAAGTTGGATTAGGAAAGTTGTTTGAAATGTTTGGATCAAGTTTACAGGTAACTTATTAGATACTTTGTAGTCATGTTGCGCGAGTTGGAACCAGTGTATTTTCTGAATCAAACGCGCCAAAAAAAAATGACATTTTGGGGGTATAACGACAGAATTTATCGAACAAAAACAACATGTGATGTTTAATGGACATATTGGAGTGCCAACAGAAGATCTTCAAAAGGCATGAATTATACCGTTATTTCTGACTTTTGTGTCGCGCCTGGCGGTTTTAAATCTGATTTTCATGTGTTGGTATGCTGGGCTCTGTCCTCAGATAATCGCATGGTTTGCTTTCGCCGTAACGCCTTCTTCAAATCTGACACTGTGGCTGGATTGACAAGAAGTTCATCTTTAAACCGACGCATAACATGATTTATTATTATTATGAATATTTCTGTTTTTGCTATGTTCGCTGGGTGTTGTCAAATCAATCCGAGCGTGAAGGGATCACGAAGAAGTTAAGGACTTCCACTATCAAGTTTGTAAAAACAAGTTACAGAAGAGCTTGTGTAGGCTAATATGGAAATAGTTGAAAGACAGAAACAAAAAAACTGACACTCAAGCGCCCGGCTATTTGAACTTCTCCACTAAAATATATTAAGCAGTTGATCTTATTAAAGCAGCTCTGTTCCCACTAAGCAACCCCATCTGGCTCACAATAAATTCAACATTAGTCTTAGAAATGGAAAATAACCCCCACAAGATTCCCTGCCCAATGAAAAACTGAGAGGCTAATGCATTTTTTGGACAATTGATTCTCTCGCTCATGAGAGGCCATGGTGTGAGATAAGTGAAGGTTTCCCCCCCCCCCCACCCCCCTTTGGCTCCCACCGACCATTTGCTGTCAGCTTCTAGCATCATCCAGCCTCCGCCCCTGATATCCATCCCAGAAAGATAGGCGATATCCCAGAGATCAAAGGCCAACTAAAAGTTGACAAGAAAAAAGGGGGAAAAGGGGGTTGTGGCCATCAATCCACCACATTAGTTATTCAGCACTGCGTATATACTAACCATCCTCTCGGGGAGGGAAGTGAGAATGAAATCTCAGGACCTGGCAACGAGGAGCTTGCTTTTTTTGTGCATCAGCAGATTAGTTCCCTTAGATCTCTGACCAACATTCTCGCCCTAGACTCCTGACGTTTCTGTTCACCGAGATGGAACGCCAAAGCGAGGGGGGGGGGTGGCGAAAGTTGAAGCGTAACATTGACAGCCAAGCCAGGCGGGTGCTCACACTGCCGAAACAGAGCAATCATTCTGAGATGATACCTACGATGAGGTCACGGTTCCGTCTGTTATTGCAAGACGGATAGGTTCTGCCGGTCATGGAACAACAACCGCATCCAAGTGCATGTGGGTAGGCAGACTATACCGAGAGAGAGCGGGAGAAAGAACTGACTGAACAGCAATTGTGAGCTGTTTTAATGTCAGTTAAAAGTGGTAGGCTGAGTGCAGCCTTTTTTTTTTTAACGCCTTGGGGTTTATTGGCAGAATACTACCCTACAGGTTTTGCAAGCGATACGTTTTATACCATTCCGCTAGTTCAAACATCCCCCTGCATACACAGCCTCACACAGAGACCTCTAAAAAAGCATTAGGCTTTATCTCCCACTCCCCAGGATGCTGGCCTCCTTCAGGAAGACATTGATATCTAAGGCCACTGGGGTCTTAGCGGTAAGCAATTAATCACATGAACAAATACTCCAGCGCGCTGTCGCCCTTTATCACGGTGCTGCTGCATGGCCTCTGGGCTGCTGACAGGAAGAACCTCTCGTTAGGCAGCCTCGTAGCACACTTTCAGAATCACACCGTTAGGCATACCGATGTATAATTAATTTGGGCTGAAAAGGGGAACGTCAGCAATTGCCAATTCCGTGCGCGTAAACTCAACCACATTCCTCGTCCCAGCTGTGCATAGCTTTGTCCGTCCTCATGAAATGAGGGCCGCTTGTATAGGAGGGCCTTGCGCTTTGCTGCAGACGCCAACGACTCTGCAAAACCTGCTCGAACACCATTCACAATTCAAAATTAAAGAAAATGTCCATCTCAATGAAACCAATTGAAATAAACAAACAGGAATACAGGTGCTTTATAGGTCTTAGGATTGCTTATTTCTACAGTGCGAGTGTATTAAAACACCCCCCCCCCCCCCCTCCCCTTAACCGGTAAACAGTATACCGACGTATTTGGAAATAGCCACGATGCGGTTTTTCAATACCGTCGAAACTATATAAAAATGTTTAGAATTGTAGCTACTTAAGTAAATACCTGAAGTCAATTTGTGCAATACGTTGGGAGATCAAGCAGATCGTGTTCACTTCGTGGCACATTAAGAAACCTACCGTAGGGCCTCCCGAGTGGCACAGTGGTCTAAAGCACTACAACAGCCTAGAGTTCGATGTCATTACCGGCCAATTAGCCCAGCGTTGTCCGGGTTAGGTGAGGGTTTGTAAAGCCGGGGGGGGGGGGCTTGACTTGGCTCATCAAGCTCTAGCAACTCCTTGTGGTGGGACGGGCACCTGCAGGCTGACTTCAGTTGTCAGTTGAACAGTGTTTCCTCTGACATATTGGTGCAGTTGGCTTCCGGATTAAGCGAGCAGGTGCTACGAAGCACGGTTTGGCGGGTAATTTTTCAGAGGACGCGTGACGTCTCCCAAGCCCGTTGCAGCAATGAGACAAGGTTTGTGAATAGCACGACGGGAGAAAGCTTGAGCTGTGTATTGACAGGGGTCACGTTTTATATTGAAAGTCAGTGTTTTTTGGCTTCAATAGAGTGATCAGAGGGACATGCAACTATAGTTTTCCCTTCTAAGGAAATACATTACTGCAACACATTCAGCAGTAAATAGCTTCATTTTCATCAGATGACAGAAGTGCAACACTATTTGGCTGGCAGCCACAAGAAAATGTGCGTACAATGAAAAAAGGCATTTTGGGGGGAAAAACGATGCATGGCCATCATATTTATAATGTTTATCATAGAAAGAATGTAGCCAGCTACATTTCCTAATGTTTTGCTTACAACAGTAAGCTGGTCTGCACATGCTCTGAAGGCACGGCGTCTAGGCTGGCAGCTTTGTGAGGGTTAACAAGTTTGAATGACTTACATACGTCCTCAATGGAGTGTGTGTAGCCCACGTTGTCGTCAGGGGCTCTCCTTGACAGCTCATGGTCATTGTGCTCGAATCATGAGAAATTGTATTTTTCCCTGCCACAGACACCTGGATTGCTCCTGCACTTTTCCCCTATACTTGTGTTTCGCCATCTTGATCGATCTGCGTAGGTCGTATTTGTACTGTTTAACCAACCTATTGTCCCCGGCAACCTTGCCCTGTTTATAAGCAGCATCAATCGCTTGAAGTTTTCCTACAAGGTTGCCATCAATCCACGATGAGTCAGGAACATGTTGAAAAAACTAACGGTATCACATAATTTTTTTGACTGAGTCACCATATTCATTGATGTTATCTCCAGAGGCAACCCATAACATACTCCAGCCCACGTGATCAAAACAGTCTTGGAGCGTGAATTCTGATTGGTCGGACCAATGCTGTACAGACCTGACCAACTGACTTTAACTCTACCCCGACGACAATCATGACTGGTGCAGTTTTTAATATGCATATTGGCTGCATTCTCCTCTTCGTTCTCAGACCATCTGCTCTTACCCAATCTTCTCAGAGCAGGCAGGCCTGTTGCCCGAGTGACTCCAGACTCCACAGACACAGCGTGTACACATACTGCTCCAAAGCCATTACCATTCTTCCTTCAGACAAGGGGCGGCAGGGTAGCCTAGTGGTTAGAGCGTTGGACTAGTAACCGGAAGGTTGCAAGTTCAAATCCCCGAGCTGACAAGGTACAAATCTGTCGTTCTGCCCCTGAACAGGCAGTTAACCCACTGTTCCTAGGCCGTCATTGAAAATAAGAATTTGTTCTTAACTGGCTTGCCTCGTTAAATAAAGGTAAAAAAAAAAAAAAAAAAAAAAGCATGAGTCAAAACTTTGTTCATTTGTACAGTCTCTCACGTTTGATTGTAAACGTCCAAACTCACCAGAAATTACATTTCGGTAGCTCCTACCTATATACAGCATGTATGACTGAGCTAGATTACAATTAGTTTATTTTTGTTTGCACATTTAGCTAGCCAACACAGTAAATAGACAGGTAACTTATGTAAAATATTAGACAGTATGGGAAGGCTTAGGCTACAGTATTACTGTGCGATATGTGCGCGACATCATTGCCTATTTAATCTCAGACTATACCAGGACATAGAAATCAAAACTATTGATAAACTAAATATTGAACAACAATGTCTTCCGTATGCCGTGGCCTAATGATAATAGTTCTGAATTATACAGCATAAAAAGGCAATTGTCACCATAGAAGGCGAATGATGGGCGCTCAGGCGCAGTTATAATTCTCGTTGGCGCACGCCGTTTGATTTGGTCTGATTTATAAAACGGGTGAAACGTGCATATGTATGGTATGCCCCAAGTTTATAAATTAGTCTTTTCAGAAATGGCGCACACAGATATTTAGGGTAACATTTTCACAGCGGTTATATAAAGAGGCCCCTCGGATCTAAGCTCCTTCCTGCCAGCTCAGCTCCTACGCGTGCTGCAGGTGCCCAGGGTAGGAACAGCACACGGCAGCCATATCGCCTCCACCACTGCCTCTGCACCCTGGGGATGGGCACGCGGGAAATGGAAGATAATCGTGAGCTTAGCATCAACAACCTTGATTGAAGACAACAGGAGAATAAAGTGGTGCGAGTGATCGTTCCCTCTGTATTGGGCGTGATACGAATTCTGTTACGCCTGGGACTGGAGAGCGGAGTCTAACCGAAGCCAGAACACAATCAGCGTCTTTGGGCTTGAAAATGTGCTTCAAAAGAAATGCACAATGATTGGTCTCATCTCACGGGTCTCCTCGACGCTTGGCTAATTAGCAGGAGCCATCATCGTACAGCTGCCTTTCCTCATCTGCAGGAGCCCAACAAAGGTTCCTTTTTACATGTCAATTCAATGATCATCAGGATGAATCTGTGTTTCTAATCGATGAGTCACTTCCAAGAGGGTGGGTAGAGTGATCCAATGAGAGAACACTAACGAGATAAAGATTCTTTCAACATGAGCACTCACTAGCCAGAGTACATTTAAAATGCTGCTTTTGTTTGTTTTGTTTTTTTAAATAATCACACAAACATTCCATCTCCTTGGTTAATTACCCATTTGAGGTACTTGCAATTCTGGCCTGGGCCTGCATTTGATGACATAGGTTAAATGCAATTGGAACTATGGAGCCAAAGCACTGGTAAGCCCAATTCATTGCGGGGGATTGGATCAAATCGAGCCTTGTGCCCTGTGCTGTGTGTGCCGAGCAATGCATTATAGGGACTCTGTTTTACAAAGTTTGCCACCCACTGCAGGTAATTGGACACCAGACTGCACTGAATATTTCATTAGCTGTTGGACAGATGGCTGCGACAGATGCTGCAGGGAATAAACTTAGGTTTTGGGATACTCCTCAGCCAAGCCGCTGTTAGAGATATCTATGAGAATTGGAGCTTTTCCACATCCTGCTTTAGAGTAAGTGCAGTGAGTTGCACTTTCCTTGCTTCAAGTAATCTGCCTTGATACATGTTCAAGGTACATGTGCGATAGACCAGGGATAACTGGAGAAGACTGAGTCCAAGTTCCCTAGACGTGCACTGTCTGGATGGAATCCACTTTCTTCTCAGTCAATAACCCAGACAGATGTTACTGCATACATGGGTGGAAATCAACTCCTTTGAGTTATATTGAATGGCTCCATCAGCAGCTTCGCAAATATTGAACAAAGAGAGAGAAATTTGCCAGAGGGGATTTAGGGGGTCACTTCCCCCCCCCAAAAAGGTGTGTAGGCTATCGCTTGGATTTCAAGCTTGTGGTATGAATTTCTGTCATCTCAATGACGTGTTTGCAATCCCTTCAGTCAGTCAATGCAGCATCTTGACGAATGAGATGTGCTGTAATTGTTTAAATGATCCAAGTGATGTTTTGGCCATGGTGATCAATGCTAAAGTTAGACATGAGTTTCTACACAAAACCTTACGCTGATTGACGTCGCCTCGTGTTTGAAACGAGTAACCTACGGACCACCGATCAAATAAGGCAAATCAAAATGGCTATATTATTACTGTAATACCCCCAACTGTTCTCCAAAAGTCCAAGAGGTGGGGAGAATACAATCGTAGAGAGCAGTGCTAAAGATAACAGGCTTGTCATGCCACTCACTGTTCCATCACAGACAAATGTTTGCCTATTCCAATATTAGCTTGGCATACTGCCGACAGAGCCAATCTCGCAATTTCAAATTGCCTGCTTGTTCAACATAATGGTTAGTTTCATAGAGAGGAGGCTCAACCAAAAAGCAATAGGGGTATTATAGCATCTAGGCAACCAAGATAACCAACTCCGTCCTCAGATCAGCATGACATTCGTTTATAGCCATCATCTAGCCTATTCCATTCTCGCTGGCAAGTAAAACCCTTGATTCATTGATCACAAGCATTTGGACGTTAACAGCGATTGAATTAACATATTTTTTTAAAGAGACCAAGGCTCAACACAAACTCAATGTCATGAAAGAGAATTGATTTGAGGAACGCTCTTTGAATATACTCCTAACAGCAGCACGAGTTACAAATCACCTGCTGCATCAAATATGACACACCTGGTTTTAATGCATCTGGGAAAGCTTGATAGATGGGTGAATGAGCTTCCCACATTCCTCAGGTCACCTAGTACATCACACAGCTAGCAAACGATTTACCTTACAGAACGGCTGGGAAACCATGTGACCACCCAAGGTAGTCTGTTAGGCAGCATATCAGACATAGGCCAAAATAGGGAAAAGGGTGCCATTGATTATATGGTGCAATACTTTTGACCAGGGCACATTGGGTGTCATTTGGGACTCACACAGTGCAATTCTGCATCGAGTCTCCTTGTAATTTTGCTGAGGAGGCTCTCTGGTGCTCTACTTGAAGGCACTTCATACAGACAACGCACTTAGGTCTGGGCAAAGCTTGGTGCTTAGAACAGGAGAGGACCATTAGTAGTTGTGTGAAAAGTGCAACGTCAGCCCAGGATCTACCAATTATCCCTGCTCGTTAACATAGCACGCTAGCAAACACTCAAACACTCAGATTTCCAATCATTGCACTAACGTCTGTTAGCTTTGGCTAGTAAAACTTCCTTCATACTGGACACAGACATGAAAATGGTATCGACAAGTTCACCTGCCTCTGGGGATGTAGATGAAGGGCCTCATAGCCAAAACGTCCCTTTAAAAAAAATGAGTGCAACACCAACAACTGCCTGGGCAGATGAGGATGCACTTTATTGATGATAATGCACCAATTTCAGCTGTTTAACTGCAGGGACAGCCTTGCTAGCACCTTGTGCAATCATGCACAATACTAGCCAATACTTAATGGTGTCACTCCAGTAACAGCACATCAGCAGTGCTGTTTGAATGGGACACTGCCATACTGATTTGATAACAATCCCAAGAATGAATGGCAGTGCAGCCAGTCGGGCCAGTACAACGTGAACCATTTTGACAGATAAACAATAGCAGAATAATCCTGTGTACAGTGTGAAGGAATGGCCAAGAACAAATCGAGGGGAGACATGGCCCCTGGCTTCCGGTTTTTAATCCTGCCGTCATAAGAAATGCCACGTCAACTTGATTTGTATTAGAAATTGGCAGTGTCAAACTACATTCAAGCTGTCCAGTGGCCACATTAATGTTAGGAGGACAACACACATTGTGTAGAGCAGCACTTACATGCCTATTCTATAGTATTAATCATTTCTACAACCTTGGATGTTTTGGGGATTGTAAATTATACTCTAAAACCTGAGATGCAGAACATAGTTGACCATGTCCTACCCAAAGTGAAGTGGCACTGACTGTCCTCTTGGAGCCACGATAACACTGACTTTGGCTAGGATACTCAACTTGGATGAGTGAGTGAATCGATGAACGAATGACTAGAACGGGGCTCCCCAACCCCAGTTTAACTAACCTTATTCAATATATCAACCAGCTAATTATTAGAATAAGGTGTGCTAGATTAGAGTCGAAGTGACCCTTCAGGGTGGCAGCTCTCCAGGACCAGGGTTGAAGAGCCCATCAACTAGAACAATAAAGTTCTAGGCCTATTCCTCATGAGGAAATGTCAAGGGTGTTTTGACGTCGGGGCATTGCTTGCCTAGCTAACGTTACAGTAGTTAGCTAACAATCCGTCAGCCTATTTATAACACTGAGTATATTGTTGCTTTGCAGGTTAACCGGTGTTAGTTTTACAACGCTAGCTAGTTAGCTATTAGATTGGCTAGCTAAAGTTACTCATCATATTTGAAAAACCGTCCGGTAAAAGTTTTGCAACCGGTGAAGTTGTGCATGACGCCGTTGTTGACTACGAAAACGGCATTATGCGGCCAGGGAGACAAATCTAGACATCACCGTGCAGTCAATAAAACGAGGCACCAACCCATCTAGAACAGCAGCAAGCAAGAGTCGCTCGTGGCTAGCGAGCCTATTTACTACAACGCAACCAAAGATAGTTTTGGGCTAGCTAGCTAATACTGGAAATGAGTTAGCTAACTACTTACCATGGATCAAACTCGTGGATGATGCTCTCGAACCGGATCACTGCAAAAAGTCTTGAACTGAAGCCTGCCAACCAGGCCAGAAAAAGAATGGTAAAGGAGAGTAAGGACTGCCACCCTGCTGGCTGTGCCAGTCCGCCAGAGAGGCCTCCTTTTCCCCCTCCTCCACACGCGGCGTTAGGTCGGCTGTTACCATGCAGCGAACCCCCGGCATTCAAGGACGCTTTGTGCTTGCCGTCAGTGGCTGTGTGGTGCTCCGCCATATTCTGCGTGGTTTGAAAGAGCACGCTTCCCTATCTCCTTTTACTCCAGTTCAGCTCTCTATATTTTGACGTGGTTTTCTCTCCTTATCTTCGCTGTAAAATCCACCGGCTTTTTATTCACATTTGTCAGTGACAACCACCATTACATACAGCACGCTCTCGCAACAGTCGATCTGACTGATTGGTGATGGGAGGGAATGGGCGGAACACCAGGAAACACCGACAGCCTCTCACAGAACGACAGGTACAACAGGAGCCAAAGACTGCTGAGCCGTTGGATGTTAAAAAACCAATCCCGCGCAAGTACTACGATGACAGACCGATTTATCTACCAATGGAATGTCAGAACCTACATAAGAACGTTGAAATCCTGGAAATGAATTTATTACAGGGGCTACAATATAATTTTTTATATCCGCTTAAAAATGAGTAATTGTGGTTTCTTTAATTATTTACTGTGTGGATTTGATCGTGATTCCAATGTTGGCCAAGCTGCACATAAAGTAGTTGCATGATACCTGTCCCCGACTCTGAGAATGGAATGGGTGGGTTGTCTTGTCGACAGGAGAGAGACTGCGATTGTGAAGATGAATAATTTTAATGTGAAGTGATATTTCTATTGCCCTTGGAGGTTCTCTGCTGAGGCATGGGTATTAATAAAGATGTATGTGTTCTCCTCACTATTTGTCCCCCAGCAAAGACAAAAGTACACCATAAATCATTGTGTAACCTAGGTATAGTTGTTCTCTGGATAGTACAGTTTGCAGCTTTTTAGATATGCAGGCATCAACAGAGGAAATGGGTGAGTTGTTTAATTGACTGTGATACAATTGATTGGAAATCAATAGATTTAATGATTGGTTGATTGAAATGCTATAATATTGGATTCTGACACATGTATTTGTGTGTGCAATATCAAACACATTCATCACAATATGTTCCATGAGACACATAAAGACTCATGGGCAGTTTACATCCCTGGAGGGAAAACTAATGTGGGTATTATAACAGTACTTATTACTACAATGCACAATTACTACCACGTTGTATTCAACTGACATAAATACAAATAAAAAAGGTATTCTTGACACGTTGCTGGAATACAGCATCTGTTGCGTACTTGGCTGTTATATCTATATTAGGTACATCCTTCAAGCCAACCTACACAGATTCCTTGCCCTTGAAAATTTCTCCTCACTGCATTTTACCCTGAAAAAGAATGAAGTAGCTTTCCTATGAAAAACAGGGTCATTGAATACACATTTTTGAAAAGTGATCTTCAGAAACCTTGAATATGAAAAGATGTTATGAAGAATGTGATATGAACAGAATGAAATAGATAGCCCTATCTAAAATATGGTTTTATTCAACTCACTTCCCGACAATGCAACATCTGTGTTGCCTCAGTGTGGTATAACACACCAGTACCATAAACAAGGCTATCAACTTTCACAGTCAATGTACAGATGTACAGTACCATTGGGTCACATAGAACATGGGAAGAATATTCATAGTGGAACATTGGTGGGTAATTGAAGCTTTGGGACAGCTTAACGGTGGGCCTGGATAGAGAGATAGAGACAGAGATAAGAGGGGGATAAAGAGAAGCAGATGAAGGATGAAAGAAAGAGTGATGGTGGGATGCCTTGCAGGTAAACCAGAATCAGATTAGGTCCATAATACACAGACAAACCACTGCATATGTGTGCTATTGCTGCAACTCAGAGCCAAGGGGAGGAATTCAGCCAGAGACAATGTCTCTCATTCATCACGAATGCCTGCATATTCCACAACAGGCACATTACCCTCCAAAAAAATCCTGAAAGTGTGACCTTTGAACCAATGGAAAACAATGCCGTGAAGATAGTTTCAATGGCATCCATTGTCACAGCCTAGATGAAAACGAGCTGCTTTGGATGCAGATGCAGGCTGGGCATGGCAGATTCACTTGCTTCTGTCTCCTGAGAGAGAGAGCCGCGAGTGTCTGTTTGTTCCTCTCTGTCTTTCATGGCTCCTTGTTGACTGGCTTTCATGAGTTCTTTCAAAAGAGGCACGCCGCGAGACAGAGATAGTCTGCAGGTGCTTACTCAGCAAAGGCCTAGCATACAAAGATTCAAGATGGCGGGTCGGGGACTTCCAATCTAGTAAACAATCTGGAGGTTCGTAACTTATTTGTCATGGCTCACAAGTGTACAAAAATAGGTAGAAAAAGGGGGATAAGGCCCCCTTTTCCCAAGGCTCTAAAGCAAAGTACAAAAATTCAGTCATCGGTAGTGAGCAACATCAGGTTGAAAACAGTCACAATCATCCATGTGTCTGTTGGGTCATAAGGGATAAGCAGTGTATGCTCTGAGGTTGAGAAGGTAAAGAGGCCTGCTTGTGGTACCACAATACCATCCAAATGGGTCTTTGAAACAGACATGATCTGTCTGAGAGCATTGTAGTCCTATTCCATGCGTCGGCTCAAGCAATTTGTCGGGGTTTCACACAGTAGGCCTCCAATCATCTCAAACCACTCACAATTGTGCTTCTTCTTGTTATGTAAGCTGAGGCAAGTCGCGGAATACCTTGCTCAATGTCGCAGTTCTGAGAAACACGTATTTTGCAATGTGCTTTTTAATGCTGCATCCAATTTCATGCAGATAGTGTGAATTGTAGTGCAGAGCTTAATCTGGTGGCACAGTCTGTTATACAGGATGGAAATCAAGAGGAATCAGAAAAGCAAGCACATCAAGTTCCAGCATTAATAACCACTTGCCTTGCCTTGCACATCTGCATTACAATGAAAGCTAATAAAAAAAAGCTACAGAAAAGCCAAGGTTAGCAACTTACCAAATGATAATAACTTGACAAACATCACTCGCATGTAAAAACAGAGACAGGATGTTTTGTCTCCATTGCTTTTCAAGAGAGCCGGTCATCTAGTTTATTATTTTGAGTCTTTTTAACAGAACATTTCTCTTGTTTTACAAGCACTACAATGTTGCAAACAGAGTTAGAAACCATGTGAATGTTTGTGTGAAAGCAGGGACTTTGAACAATGTAATGGGCTAAACAGTAGCCCATTCCTCAGGAGCATGCATGCATTGACTCTGTTGAGCTCTACCTATTCTAACAGTGCTACAACCTCAGGAACAGCACATCATATGCGGCTGTGCATCACAATCACGAGTGGAGAATAGACCTACTAGGTGAAATTGAACAGCATGTCTCTGTATTCTGACCAATCCTGTATTACAAAAGTAGCAATAAGTTAAAAATAAATAAAAGTGTTATTAAAAGGCACCTGCATAATTGCTCTATTAACCGTGTTTCTGTGGCAACGTAATATTAATCCAATTTCACCAAAGCGTTGTTCATCTCCTTTTAACCCAGACAGCTTTTGGTTATGCAAAGTGGTGTTGAAGGGGGCAGGAAGCCAAATTAGCTCTGGTGTTAATATGTGGGTATCAACTGTCTTAACCCTGGCAAGGGGTGACATTTGCTCTGAAAGTGTGTATGCCTGAGAGTGTCACATTGACTATAGTCTCACTTGGCCAGATTTACAGCACTGTAAGTAGTAGAAAGCAGACAATGTGAGACTATGGACTCTGGCTTGCGCAACATGCCAAGATATTCTTGCAATATATCAATCATCCAAGAAAAAAAGGTAATGTTAGTTAGGAGTACTTTACACTCTTGGGAAAAAAAGATTCCAAAAGGGTACCTGGTAGAACCCATTGGTTTCAGATATAACCCTTTGGGTTCCATGTAGAACCCTCTGTGGAGAGGATTTCACCTGGAACCAAAACGAGTTATTCAAAGGGCTCTCCTATGAGCACATCCCAGGCAATCTATTGTGTAGATCCAGTTGTATGCCACAAACCCAAATAAATGAAAACGGTAAGCAAGATATAATTCCCAGATCTTAGACGATCTTATCTTTTCAATTTGTGGTTGAGGCATACAGCTGGCTCTGCACAAAAGATGCAACCTTTCCAGTCCCATTGAGATACTTAACTGTAAAAACTTGGAGAAAGTTCTGGCTCAGAGAGAACAAACAGCTCATCATGCACATACTCACATCTACCTGAGAATAACAAAGACATCAGTTGTTTAGCAGTATATGTCAGCCCCTGAAGGGGATGCTGTGTTTTTATTTCCTAAAAGCATGGCTGCCTCTTCAACAAGCTCCCTGGCTTCGTTATAGATGGGAACTGCTCCTAGCTGCTCCCCATGAGATGCCTCTTGAGGTTGATAGCCTGCCATTCAAGAATGAGAAATGGTACACGTGAAAAACAGTTGAACTTGGCCTAATATCATCCCGCAGACAAAAAAATACGATTCAGATGTTGAAAACAAGTGTGCCTCCCAATTTCCAAGCTGTCTCGGCTGACGAATAGCTTCACTCTGAGATTCTTGAGCGGGCAAAGCATGCCATTTCATTTGAAAAACAACAGATTTATGGGATGTTACTTGGGTGACACCTCCAAAACTAGACGGCAATATTCTGACAGCAATATTCTTTTCTAGAAGAGCACTGAGTTAGTTACATCAACCATGATGACGAATTATCCAAAAAGGTTCCATGTTGGCTTTAAAAGGGGCAGTGCAGTTAAAAACGTGATTTTTCTGTTTTTTAAATGATAATTCCAAACCATGAGGTCAACATCTTTACATTTTTTGTGTAAGCGCTGTTTGAAACAATTGCTGGAACTTTGGCCTGTTCAGGTGGGATAGCAAGGTTGTTAGTGAGAGTGTATTGACTGTAATGAAACAAAGATGACTGCAGGAGCCAGGAAACAATGTGTGTGCAAGTGTATTCTATTGGAGTGGTGACCTGTATTAGGAACTCATAATAGTAAGTGGCCACAAGGAGGCCCCTTCAGGCTCTTCTATAGTTGGAAGAGAATCCTACATTGTAAAGACACAATACATGAGTGAACCCTTCACCCCCACTTTTCCTTCACCTTTCCTCTGACTCTCCTCCATCTTTCCTTTACTGACAGTGAAGGAATGTGTCATGTTATGTCCCACAATAACACAAAGTGTAGGATTGTAGAGGTTCATTCGAGGCTCTTCCAGGTTTCTATTAAAACAGTCGGCTCATGATTCGTAGTCAGAATAACCTGCAGGCCTGGTCTGTTCTATTTTTCAAATCAAAAAGCCATGCAGCAAATGAGATTCAATACAGAGCAGCCCTCAACCCAGACTGTGCCTCAGTGGCCTGGCCGTGTCTAATCGATTCTTCCCCGGTCGCCCTGGCTCCGTCGTCTCACAGTGCACCATTCACGCCTCTGTAATAAAGTTAAACTGAGCCGGCCTCGTGGAGAAAATGAGGGAGGGAGAGATGGAAAGAAGGAAGAGAGGCGAGGGAGGTGGAGTTACTCTGTCTGTCAATGTGGCTAGCTGCTAGGCGGTGAATTCACCAGCGACTACGCGTCTGTGACATGAGAACGCAGTGGCCGAGAGTGATACCATTCCCTCACAGCAGCGCTGCTGTGTCACCTGCTTGTAAAACATGGGAGACAGGATCTGTTCAATTCATGATGCACTGACTGTGTCCTTGGTAAGTTCTTCCTCTATTGAAGTCTAAGTGACTGGACAAGCCACGTTAACTGGATAGTCCACACAGACAGAGGAGGTGGAGGCAGCTCTCTCTCCTTCTCCTCCATCCATCCGTCCTCTGACCCCATTCAAACAAAGAGATATGTCTGAAACGAAGAGCTGGGCTAAGGGCTCCTAATGCTGTAGACTTATCTCTGTCGCATCTCTGTTTCTCCCGGGTCCGGGATGACTGGAAATCTTATCCGAAAGGCAAATCAACTTACGATTTTGAGCCTCTCTACTTAACGTACTGTGCACTGTGACAGTAGTACAAGCCTAAGGGAATGCCTAGCAGAGCACCAAGTAAACATCACATGATCCTATGGCTATGGGTTGATGTAAGCGAATCCTATCATAGGCTTAGGTCAATGTTACTCATGACATTTGCTTAATGAGGAGGGTATAGAGTCTCACTCATATTATTGACCGAGCAGCTGAAAAAGCTGAGTTGATATTCAGTTGTCCTCTGCTAGAATGATTCGTGTACATTGTCCTCCACACATCTCAAGCTTCCCTGCTGTCGTTCGCTACTCTCACCAACGCACACAGTACATCAGCTAGCCATGACAGATGATGTATGAGGAGTTGCCATGGTAACCGCCTGCCTCATCGATAGCAGATTTGGCCATAGCTTGTCTCTTGCTGTGCTTGGCATTAAGTCAGCAGAAGTGAAAGGTGTTTTGGCCGAGCATTTGTTTCCATGCCCTCTCTTGCCACCCACTCAAAGGGTTAATCGGGTTAGCGAACACTCTGATTGGACGGCTGGTGGTATAGAGTGATGGTTTTAGTATTATGCAAAGAGTTATCATGTGTCTGTGTGGAATATTATACTGTGCCCGGTAACAATGTTAAAGGGTAAGTGGAATTGCATGGTGATGTAATACCCAGAAGAAAACAGTGTGTGTGTGTGTATGTGTGTGTCTGTCTGTCTGTGTGTCTGTGTGTGTGTTCCAATTAGGGCACACCAGGACACAGAATGACTCAAGTGTTTGGTTGGTCAGTGGCTATGAGTAAGACATTTAGAAATGGAAAGTTTTTCATTTCTTTCTACCTCAGCCATAATGAAAATGCCTATGTCTCATGAATAGTATTAACGTAGGGGCTATGTCTCATGAAGTCCTGAAAATGCACACAATATCGTATACAAAACAAGAACCTGTTATTTGCCATTAGCCAGAATTCTCCAATGAATGAGGCATGTACTTCTGTGTTTATACAGCGGCTCCGACATCATGTGCTGATACTTTAGATATATGTGAATGTCTTATAGTACAACTCTGCCCTCTACTGGGGGAAATGCACATTACAAGACCAAATATCCTCAGTCAAATTTCAACATAATGAAATCATTATATTTGCGATTAATATTGCATTCATTCATTTCCTGCTTCGATTATTGAATACTTTTTATTTTTCATATTCTCACTGTGAGATTCCTCATTCAAAAAAGTCTTAGAGCTACTTCAACGTGTTTCGTGAATGTGAAGCAAAACATGTCTGATGTTGATTGATGTAACCCATGAAGTAATGTTCATATGACGAAGCATAGGGTGCAAAAAGTTTTACAAAACCTTGCTGGATCATCACATCAACATTTTTTTCGTTGATCGTTAGGTTGCAATTTTGTTACATTGGTTAGGCTTGTTGGCGCACATAACTATTTGAGCGTTCGGGGCGAATCTATTTTATCAACCCAAACCACACATATTACCCCCAATGATCCAGATGAACCCCCTCCCGTATTATTTCGCATTCCGGTAGGCTACATGTGTTGCTTTAAAAACATGTGTTGCTTTTTAAAAAAGTATGCAAGTTCAGTTAGTCATTGATTTTGGCATTTGACGTCACGCTATTTAAAAGGCATGTTTTCCTCATAGAATTAGAATAATTTAATAGGATCTCTATGGTTTTGTAACACATGCATTATTGTCATTAATTTTGGCCTATGACGTTACGCAATTTAAATAGGGCCTGAAACTGGGTTAAGGTCATTCAACTTCTGTTGCAACTTCTACAGTTGCACCTTGATAGTTATTATAAATCTAATAATTATGTGTGCCAGTCCACTAGACCCTCAGCTTGCAGCCAACATATGGTCACTAGTAAAATTCCTCAGAGGAAAGTGATGCCCTTTCCTAAATTATCCATGGGTTGAGATGGGGATTTGGATTTATGATTACTTAATTCTCTGTACTGGCCAATGATTATAACGGAGATTCTGATTCAACAATAAATTCATACATTGTGCCTCTTACCTGAGAGGATAGAAGTTCAATATGTAGCTATATATAGTGGGCTAAGTTTCTTTTCACCGCCTCTATATAGTGGGCTAAGTTTCTTTGCACCGCCCAAAAGTCCCCCGCTTTCTCCGCTTCTCACCGCTTTCCTTCCATTGAAATGAATGGGAAGCAGTGTTTCATCACGCAGCATCCTGTGCTAGTGTATCATGCCCGTAAGACAACGTCCAGGTTGCGACCCAAACACCAGTGGCGATTTTAGCATGTAAATCATGGGGGGGCAAAAAAATTAAACAAGTCGAAAGCATGCCAGTAAAGCCACTACACAACACAACACTAAACAATACATTAATTGCACTATAACGGTGTCACGTTCCTGACCTATTTATGTTAGTTTGTTATGTGTGTTAGTTGGTCAGGACGTGAGGTTGGGTGGGCATTCTATGTTTTCTGTTTCTGTGTTGGTTTTGGGTTGCCTGGTATGGCTCTTAATTAGAGGCAGGTGTTTGGCGTTCCTCTAATTAAGAGTCATATTTAGGTAGGCGTTGTCACAGTGTTCGTTGTGGGTGATTGTCTTCCGTGTTTGTGTATGTCTTGCACCACACGGGACTGTTTTCGGTTTGTTTTGTTCATCGTTGTTTTTGTGTAGCCTGTTTACTCTATTCGTGCGTTCTTCATGTTTTATGTAAGTTCGTCGTCTAGGTCTGTCTACACCTTTTACTTGTTTTGTTAGTGTATAGTCAAGTTCGTGGTTTTTTCGTTAATAAATTATGTCGTTTAACTCAGCTGCATTTTGGTTCAATCCATGCTCCTCCTCTTCTGATGAAGAGGAGGAGGAAAGCCGTTACAAACGGTGACAAACGGTGCCCACAAACGGCCTACCTAAAGCACTGCTACACCTGGCTATCAGCGGAGCCTTGTCTGGCAGCGAAACAGTTCATTCAGCCTGTCACGTTGTTTAAATGATTGAAAACAGGCACAGGAATTCGGTGACGTAGACCTCCGAAACTGGTGCATGGAATGAGCAGCAGTACCAGGGCATCCTTGACCGTACCCCCCTTGTTGCAGTGGAATGACACCAGCCTCGGGGACGACCACAGGGATGCATTGCGGATCGGTCAGGGCGCCGATGGTGAAAATCCCTGGTCAGTGAAGCATCCTCCCCTGATGCGCTGCACCAGCAGCGGGACGACACCGGCCTTGAGGAGGACCACAGGAAAGGAACGCGGTGTTGGTTGGTCAGGGCCAGTTGCAGCTGCCGAAGTTGCAGCGGCGTCGGACGGACCAGTTGCAGAAGTTGCAGCGGCGGCGTTGGACGGGCCAATTGCCGAAGTTGCAGCGGCGTCGGACGGACCAGTTGCAGAAGTTGCAGCGGCGTTGGACGGGCCAATTGCCGAAGTTGCAGCTGCGTCGAACGGGCCAGTTGCAGCTGCCAAAGTCGCAGTGGTGTCGGATGGGCCATTCCCGCTCTCTCCATTTAGGGTCGGTTATTTTGTCACATTGTATAAATGATTAGAGACAGGTGCAGGAATTCATAATAGGGGGGGTTTAACACTCCACCCAAAATATACAACATGCCATGAAATGGCACGGGGACGATGCACAAAACAAACACGCATACAAAAACACAGGGATGTAACCCAAACAAAAGAGCGAGGTAAAACCTCTAGTAAATACACAGGACGAGACCCGCAATATTTTACACGGGGTGAGACACGTAAAAACAAGTTCACAATACACGCAGCACAAAAGCCAAAATAACAAAGCACAGGTACTCACAGACCAACGGACTTGGGAACAATAACGGACCAGACAATGGTGAACAGAGGGCACATGTATACAATTACTCATCAGGGGAATTGGAATCAGGTGTGCATAATGAGACAGTTCAGTGACGCCTAGAGGCCGGTGACGTAGACCTCCGGAACTGGTGCATGGAATGAGCAGCAGCAGCACTGGAGGAATCCGTGACACAGCCTCATTTACTGCCTTAGAAAACATAACTGAAATGGCTGACTTGCTTAAACAAATGTGGTTTCTGATGACAACTGAGATGTACAAACTATGGCATAAGGGGACGATAAGCTGATAAGTGGCAATCCGCTAGGATGGACGTAGTCAATCTAAATATTAGTTTAGCACAATATTAGTTAAGCATTAGTTTAGCACAAAATGTACAGCAACAGAATTCAGAACATGGGCCGTTCTTACGGTGTTCTCCCTGTACACCAAGTCAGAACCATAGGATAAAAAGGGGGCATATAAGCTCTTACAATATTCAATGATTACATTTCTCTAAAACAGGTTATAGGCTACATGTGCACCACCAAATCAGAACAGTACGTGAAATTGAGAGGGGAAAACAGACCAAATTATTAGGGTGAGTATACATATCTTCCTGGCATATTAAATAATTTATGCAGCAGCATACAATACATTTTTAGACTCACCTTGTTGTGCTGTGCTCACTTGAACAGGAAGGTGGCGTGGCGATATTTCTGTCTGGCATTCTCTGGATTTATGGTACTTTCAAAGCAGTTCCGAGTTAACAGTGTGTCACGCCCTGACCATAGATTGCTTTGTATGTTTCTATTTTTTGTTTGGTCAGGGTTTGATGTGGGTGGGCATTCTATGTTTGTATGTCTATGTTTTCTATTTCTATTGTGTTTGGCCTGGTATGGTTCCCAATCAGAGGCAGCTGTCAATCGTTGTCTCTGATTGAGAACCATACTTAGGTAGCCTGTTTTCCCACTTTTAGTTGTGGGTGGTTATTTTCTGTTTAGTGTTTTTGTTGCACCTTTCAGAACTGTTTGTTTTGTCGTTTTGTTGTTTTTGTTCGAGTGTTCATATTTATTAAAAGTGTTATGAATACTTATCACGCTGCACTTTGGTCCTCTTCTCCTTCTCCCGACGACAATCATGACACAGTGGTTTTGAGCGTGGCACAAATGATGCTTCATTGACAGCATGGCCAATGTTGAATGTTTATCATTTCAAACTTGGAAAAGAGCCCCTTAATCCCAGATTTGGGACCACACAGCCACTCCACTGTCACTGATTCCTTCCAAACCACTCATTAATGAGTTTGCGATTTCCAACTTGTTGTGTAATGTTTATGTCCAATGGCCGGTGAGCACATTACACATTACACATTTTATCTATAATTTCTCTTCATTATTTCTCTTCATGTGACAAGGATTAAAAAGGATTTGCCAGTAGATTGTCGACTTGATTCATGATGATGACCGCTAGCTAAGATTTTGAAAGTATGACGCCAATGACCTTGAGCTTTCTTGGATGGGCACTTCTAATGTAACTCTATGGCAGCACCCACAGGGCTAGAATCTTCTAGCTCTACCCTTAGACTTGGCGGTGATGTAGTGTCCCCCATCAGTGGAGGGTCCTCTGAGGAGGAAGGGGAGGACCATCCTCCCAAGTGAAATTTCATAAAATTAAAAATATTGAAACATTAAAAAAGTGATCCTTTTTAGATAAAACTATATTAAATATATTCATATGTCACCAAATAATTGATTATATAAAGCTTTTTTGCAATGATGGTCCACAGTAACTTCAACAGCACTGTCTGGGGTAGTACAATGGTGCAGCCGGAAGACAGCTAGCTTCCGTCCTCCTCTGGCTACATTCACTTCAATACAAAAACTAGGAGGCTCGATGGCCTCACCCCCTTCCATAGTCAGACATGGTAATTATGACCACTTCCGGAGGATGTCCTCCAACCAATCAAAGCTTTTGCAGTATGAACTGACATGTTGTCCATCCAATCATAGAATAAGGATCAGTTAATTAACATATTGAGTTATGTTGGGATCGTGCCACAGAGCATTATGGGGGTTCTATGTGTTGAGAAGCTTGGCGATATTGAGTGAAACGTGATAGTTGAGAATTGTTTTGAAATTATTCAATTCAAATTTGTTTTTTCAAATTACAGGAGACTGAAGAGGTATATTATAAATTGTTTTCTTTGTTTTAGAACTTTATTTTTGTGCCCAGCTAGCAAGGAAAATGTTAATCAATTGCACTAACGCGAGTGTGCAGTTTTCTGCACCAGAATGACCAACACTGCCGAAAATGTTGTGGTCATTTTTTGAAGAACCCCTTTCATTCTCTGGGGTACACGGAAAGGTTGTGAATTAAAAGTGAGGGTTGACCTCTGCCTGAGGTCAGTTTTATGAAGAAGGATGAAAAGGTGAGGGCGTTCAATACCGCCTTGTTGTAACGGCTCTCGTTGGTGGTATGAAGAGTGGACCAAGGCGCAGCGTGGTAAGTGTTCATGATTCTGTTATTCCAAAAACACTCAAACAAAATAACAAACGTGAAAACGAAAGCGCACAGTTCTGTCAGGCAGAAACACGAAACAGAAAACAAGATCCCACAACCTAATGGTGGGGAAAAGAGCTGCCTAAGTATGATCCCCAATCAGAGACAACGATAGACAGCTGCCTCTGATTGGGAACCACACTCGGCCAAAAACAAAGAAACAGAAAACATAGAATGCCCACCCAAATCACACCCTGACCTAACCAAATAGAGAAATAAAAAGGCTAGACGTAGCCCCCCCTCCGCAAGCTGATCCCTCCGCTTCCGTGGAACTGGACCGTGGATCATCGCCGGAGACTCCGGACCGCGAAATGTTGCCGGAGGAACCGGATCGTGGATCGTCGCCGGAGGCTCTGGACTGCAGACCGCCGCCGGAGGCTCTGGACTGGGGACCGTCGCCAGAGGCTCCGGACTGGAGATCGTCGCTGGAGCAAAAACTCATGATATAAATGTTGCAGCAGCTTAGGCTACACCTAAACATTAGAAATCTGACATTCTGTATGGGATGAAAACGAGCATTTTTTCCCGTGTGATCAACTGTCAGCTACTAACAATAGCAGCTCCATACAGCTTATGCGCCTGGTCCATCTGGTCAGGGTAAAGTAATTGGTAACGTTATGTATTTATAGACCATTTGTGTGTAAGGAGAAAATGTCAATGTGATCAAATTTAGTTTACATTCAAAATTGGGCTGGCTAGGCAGCCTATACGTTTTTAATCCATAATGATTAACTGGAATTAACCAATCAACATAGTAGAGATGACGGATGTGAGTAAATGTTTTGTAGGGCCTACAGTTGCATAGACCTGCTTGATCAAATCAAATCACATTTTATTTGTCACATGCGCCAAATACAACAGGTGTTGTGAAATGCTTACTTACAAGCCCTTAACCAACAATGCAGTTAAGAAAATACCCCCTAAAATCACAAATAAAATACAAAAAAATTAAGAGTTAAGAAAAACAAGTAATTAAAGAGCAGCATTAAATAACAATAGTGGGGCTATATACAGGGTTTACCAGTACAGAGTCATTGTGTCGAGGTAATTGAGGTAATATTTACATGTAGGTAGAGTTATTAAAGTGACTATGCATAGATAATAACAGAAAGTAGCAGTAGCGTAGAAGAGGGTGGGGGGAGGGCAATGCAAATAGTCCGGGTTGCCATTTGATTAGCTGTTCATGAGTCTTATGGCTTGGGGGTAGAAGCTGTTTAGAAGCCTCTTGGACCTAGACTTGGCACTCCGGCACCGCTTGCTGTGCGGTAGCAGAGAGAACAGTCTTTGACACATTTTAGGGCCTTCCACTGACACTTCCTCGTATAGAGGTCCTGGACTACAGGAAGCTTGACCCCAATGATGGGCCGTACACACTACCCTCTGTAGTGCCTTGCGGTCGGAGGCCGAGCAGTTGCCATATCAGGCAGTGATGCAACCCGTCAGGATGCTCTTGATAGTGCAGCTGTAAAACCTTTTGAGGATCTGAGGACCCATGACAAACCTTTTCAGTCTCCTGAGGGGGAATAGGTTTTTTCGTGCCTTCTTCACGACTGTCTTGGTTTGCTTGGACCATCTTAGTTTGTTGGTGATACGGACGCCAAGGAACTTGAAGCTCTCAACCTGCTCCACTACAGTCCCGTCGATGAGAATGGGGGCGTGCTCGGTCCTCCTTTTCCTGTAGTCCACGACCATCTCCCTTGTCTTTTTCACGTTGAGGGAGAGGTTGTTGTTCTTGCACCACACAGCCCGTTCTCTTACCACCTCCAAATATGCTGTCTCATCGTTGTTGGTGATCAGGCCTACCACTGTTGTGTCATCAGCAAACTTAATGATGGTGTTGGAGTCGTGCCTGGCCGTGCAGTCTTGAGTGAACAGGGAATACAGGAGGGGATTGAGCACGAACCCCTGAGGAGCGCCCGTGTTGAGGATCAGCGTGGCAGATGTGTTGTTACCTATCCTTACCACCTGGAGGCGGCCCGTCAGGAAGTCCAGGATCCAGTTGCAGAGGGAGGTGTTTAGTCCCAGGATCCTTAGCTTAGTGATGAGATTTGAGGGCACTATGGTGTTGAACGCTGAGCTGTAGTCAATGAATAGCATTCTCACATAGGTGTTTCTTTTGTCCAAGGTGTGAAAGAGCAGTATGGCGTGCATAGAGATTGCATCGTCTGTGGATCTGTTGATGCGGTATGCAAATTGGACTGAGTCTAGTGTTTCTGGGATGATGGTGTTGATGTGAGCCATGACCAGCCTTTCAAAGCATTTTATGGCTACAGACGTGAGTGCTACGGGTCAGTAGTCATTTAGGCAGGTTACCTTAGTGTTCTTGGGCACAGGGTGGTGGTCTGCTTGAAACATGTTGGTATTACAGACTCAGTCAGGGAGAGTTTGAAAATGTCAGTGAAGGCACTTGCCAGTTGGTCAACGCATATTTGGAGTACACGTCCTGGAAATCACTGGGCGGAGAGCGTGATCCCACAGTCGTCCAGAACAGCTGGTGCTCTCATGCATGTTTCAGTTTAACTTGGCTCGAAGCGAGCACAGAAGTTATTTAGCTGGTCTGGTAGGCTCGTGTCACTGGGCAGCTCTCGGCTGTGCTTCCCTTTGTAGTCTGTAATAGTTTGCAAGCCCTGCCACATCCGACGAGCGTCGATCTTAGGAATTCGATCTTAGTCCTGTATCAACGCTTTCCCTGTTTGATGGTTCATCGGAGGGCATAGCGGGATTTCTTATAAGTTTCCGGGTTAGAGTCCCGCTCCTTGAAAGAGGCAGCTCTACCCTTTAGCTCAGTGCGAATGTTGCCTGTAAACCATGGCTTCTGGTTGGCGTATGTACGTACAGTCACTGTGGGGATGTCGTCCTCGATACATTTATTGATAAAGCCAGTGACTGATGTGGTGTACTCCTTAGTGCCATCGGAAGAATCTCAGAACATATTCCAGTCTGTAGTTTAGCATCTGCTTCATCTGACCACTTTTTTATAGACCGAGTCACTGGTACTTCCTGCTTTAATTTTAGCTTGTAAGCAGGAATCAGGAGGATAGAATCATGGTCAGATTTGCCAAAAGGAGGGCGAGGGAGAGCTTTGTGCGCATCTCTGTGTGTGGAGTAAAGGTGGTCTAGAATAATTTTCCCTCTGATTGCACATTTAACATGGTGATAGAAATGAGGCTAAACTGATTAAAGTCCCCGGGCCACTAGGAGCGCCTCTGGATGAGCGTTTTCCTGTTTGCTTATGGCGGTATACAGCTCATTGAGTGCGGTTTTAGTGCCGGCATCGGTCTGTGGTGGTATGTAGACAGCTATGAAAAATACAGAGGAAACTCTCTAGGTAGATAGAGTATCTCATGATAAGCTGTAGACCACACTATCTCAGGTGAGCAAAACCTTGAGACTTCCTTAGACATCGTGCACCAGCTGTTGTTTACAGGACGGATGGCAAAGGCAGATTAGCCACTTGTCGCCTGATCCTCACAAGGCACCCTGGTCTTTTTCCGCAAAAATCTTCTCCAGCGAATGACGGGGATCTGGGCCTGGTCGGGTGTCTGTAGTAGTATATCCCTCCTGTCCGACTCTTTGAAGAAAAACTCTTTGTCTAATCTGAGGTGAGTAATCACAGTTCTGATGTCCAGAAGCTCTTTTCGGTCATAAGAGACGGTAGCAGCAACATTATGTACAAAACTAGTTACGAACAATGCGGAAAAAACACACAAAATAGCATGGTTGGTTAAGAACCGATGAGATGCAACCATCCCCTCTGGCGACATCACGAACATGCAAGCTGAGCCCTGTGAGTTATATTGTCTATCAGTTGTTGTCTATGTGTCTGGGTAGAGAACATCCCCCTCCTAATCTAGTCTAAATATAATTTATATGAATAAATATAAGGTAGATGCAGTTTGACAGGAGTTTAAAACCATGTGACATGATTATTAAAAACTGGTCCCATCATAGCCCATATAAAAAATTTTTACAACTGATTAATCACGGTCATACCTTAGTTCAGAGTTCAGAGTTTTCCTAGTTAGGTTAACATATAAGGAAAAACTCCAGGCCCCAGGGGTAAAATTGCCCCGCCGCTCTGGGACCTATGGTGGCACCAGTCTGCTTGCATTTGTCAGTCATCGTCAAGTATGTGGATGATCAGAGCTTTATTCGGGAACGTTTCTTGGGATACTTTGATGTGTCAAGTGGGCGAGATGCGCAGTCTGTGTTTGACTTTATGAATTTTGAGATTAGGTTTAAATTTCTGAGTTTAAGTTCATAGAGAAACTCATTGTCCAAACCTACGATGGAGCAGCTGTAATGGAATGTATCTGCTATTTGTATTTTACAGCTAAGTCCCCTCCAGTTCCCTGATTAAGAGGTAAAGACTACTCCACTCCACTACCATTGTCAACTTTCTCCTGACATAAACTGAAGCCATGACGTCTCATGTGCCCGCTCATCCACTGGCACATTGAATGTTTACCCTCCATGCACTGTGAGTACCCCTATACATTTTCTCTCATTCCTGTATATAGTCAATCACATACACAATCACATTATTACACATCAATGATTTTACTCCTTTCTTGGGCTAACTCATTCTTAACTCTGTTTTTTTTTTTCTCAACCAGGGGTGATGGTCGGATTCTCGTTTATCGTCAACGGAATGAGCGTTACACCGAGGCCTGTACTCTGGAGCGGGATCGATTTGGAGGTGGAGGGTCCGTCATGGTCTGGGGCGGTGTGTCACAGCATCATCGGGAACTTGTCTGTGTACTATCTGGGAACTTGCAGGTGCCTTGGTGGAAGAGTGGGGTAACATCTCACAGCAAGAACTGGCAAATCTGGTGCAGTCAATGAGGAGATGCACTGCAGTACTTAATGCAGCTCGTGGCCACACCAGATACGGACTGTTACTTTTGATTTTGACCCCCCCTTTGTTCAGGGACACATTATTCCATTTCTGTTAGTAACATGTCTGTGGAACTTGTTCAGTTTATGTCTCAGTTGTTGAGTCTTATTATGTTCATACCAATATTTACTGTCTTCTGACTGTGATTAGAGCGATGTTGATGTTGTGCCGTGATGCCAGCAGATTACAGATGGCCTTTACCGATCGCTCATCATCTTCATTCGTCAGTGATTCAAGGGCTTGAATAGTCATTGACTCACTCACGCGTTGAAAAGGGCGAGGAACGAGATGGCCAGGCACACCTGTGAGCTCAGGAACTCCACCTGCAACAGGCAGAGTCAACATACGTGGCGGGTTCGTCAGGTCGTCGGTTCACCCTGACATTTCCATTCCTCTTCTGACAACAGAACTTGACCAACTGCTCACCAGGCACAGCAAGGGCCGCCCGGACCGTTCTGCTGTTCCAAGGATGTGTAAACGAAGAGAGATACCACGAGTGGGCACAGAATACATTGCCTTCCCACTGTGGACGTCTATTTCAGCACTGTTTCGCGCTGCTCTGAGACAAGCATGGAGAAACAAAAATGTTCAAATATTCCATGATATTCTTAAGACATGTGTTGACTGAATATAAGCAAGTGATGTCTGCTAAATAATCCAGTTATGTTTCTCCAGAAATAAATAATTCTAAGTAACAAACTGGTTTTATTTACAAATTAGTGTCAAGGGGTGTACTAGAGGCGAAGTCAGGTGCAGGAGAGAAGAGTAATGACAACTGACGCACTTTTATTTTCGTTCCAAAACGAGTGCGCTACATAAATCAAACGCGCTCAAAACACGAAACATAACAAAAGTAAGGCGCGTAACAAAACACCACAATAACATGACACAATTACACACAAATACATGATGGGAAACAGAGGGTTAAATACAAGTAGATTGATTGGGGAAATTAAAACCAGGTGTGTATGAAACAAGACAAGACCAATGGACATATGAAAAATGGAGCGGCGATGGCTAGAAAGCCGGTGACGTCGATCGACGAATGCCCCCCGAACAAGGAGAGGAGCTGACTTCAGTGGAAGTCGTGACAATTAGTGAGAATGACTCACCCCACGTTCAAGAATTGCCTTTTTCCTCGCTCACTCCAGGTTCAATGAAAATGAAATCTCCAAAATATCGTTACTTTTTTGTCACGTCCTGACCTTAGAGAGCCTTTTTATTTCTCTATTTGGTTAGGGCAGAGTGTGATTTGGGTGGGCATTGTAGTTATCTTTGTTCACTGGGTATGGTTCCCAATCAGAGGCAGCTGTGTATCGTTGTCTCCGATTGGGAATCATACTTAGGCAGCCTGTTTTCCACCCTAGTTTGTGGGATCTTGATTTTTACACAGTAGCTGTCTAGCCCTGCAGAACTTTACGTTCGTCTATATTTTGTTATTTTGTCAATGTTTCAGTATTAAATATCATAAACACTTTCCACGCTGCGCTTTTGTCTCATTCTTTCAACGACGAACGTAACACTTTTTAAACAAAGCGATTATTATTAATTAATTTAGAATTTAGAATGATAAAAAAGCCCCTTAGATATTGTCAGATATTCTCACAGATCCTAACGGAAAATGCCCCTTAGGTATTAATATAGAGTCCTCCATCCTCAAAATGTAATTATTGATGGAGTCACATCATTGAAAAAAATATTTTTAGATATTCTGTTAAAAATGGTGTAGGTCTTACACTTTTATTTTCAGGAATGTTTAACATGACTATTTGTGGCGATCACCGTATGTTGTCTATTTTCAAACCCAGATCCGGGATCGGTACTAAGTAGAGGTTAAAGAGCATATTGAAGCAAAAGCCTACAACTATTTTAGCACCGTTTCGCTCTGCTCTGACACAAGCATGGGGACTGGTCTTGATAAATCAATGAGATTTTAATTTTCACTTCATCTCCATTTGGGTATTGGTTAGACGAAAATTAGGGTGCAGAAATATTATGCTCTTAGTGTAACCTTCATTTAACTAGGCAAGTCAGTTAAGAACAAATTCTTATTTACAAGGACAGCCTACTCCTTCCTCCCGTTGTACAGCGCCATATTCTCCATTCCCAACCTAACGGAAACCCTGATGGTTTCGTTTTCTGTTTTTCTCTAAATAGAAACAACATATTAATCAAATTAATTAAGCAAAATTTCTTAAAATCAATCCCATATACTATGTTATTACAAAAAATATTTTCAATTCTCTGCTAATGCCAATACGGAAGACTATCAAATGCTTCTCAAAGATGCCCTCTGGTGGTCAAACTAGCAATAACTTGAGTTAACAGAAAAAAATGGCTGACAAATAGATAACGTGCCACAGAATGCTGCAGCAGCCCGCAAGGTGTGCTGCAGTATGACACAACTTTTAAAGGAGGAACCACTGTATGAACTGTAACTCAGTAAAATTGTTGAAATTGTTGCATGTATATTTTTGTTCAGTATATGTCCATTGCGCTGCACACAATTTAAACTAAGTCTTGAATGATGCATGCCAGTAGATAGCAGAGATAAGGGACTGTTGATATTGCAACCACACAACTCAAACACCGGTTTCTCCACTATCCTAGGAACGAAATGGCATGCCGCTTTTTTTCTTCAAGCCCTCCAAAACCGTTGTCCGATAAAGATGATAATCTGTATGCATTGGACAATTTATTGGCTGTCCAGTATCCAGATGACCTGTCCCCAGAGGAACCTATACTGGTCTTATATGCACTTTTGAACACCTGAGTAAGCTCCACTCATTGCACTGGCGCCGTCGTAGCCTTAACCACGGCATACAGTGCATTCGGAAAGTATTCAGATCATTTTACTTTTTCCATATTTTGTTACGTTACAGTTCAATTGTTTTTTCCCCCTCATCAATTTACATACAATACCCCATAATGACTAACCAAAAACAGTTTTTTTTATGACATTTACATAAGTACATAAGTACCCTTTACTCATACTTTGTTGAAGCACATTTGGCAGCGATTACTGCCTCGAGTCATCTTGGGTATGACGCTACAAACTTGGCAAACCTGTATTTGGGGAGTTTCTCCCATTCTTCTCTGCAGATCCTCTCAAGCTTTGTCAGGTTGGATGGAGAGCGTTGCTGCACAGCTATTTTTAAACCCCTCCAGAGATGTTCGATCAGGTTCAAATCCGGGCTCTGACGGGGCCACTCAAGGACATTCAGAGACACCTCCCTGACCACGGCCCTTCTCCCACAATTGCTCAGTTTCCTAACTTCTTCCATTTAAGAATGATGGAGGCCTTTGTGTTCTTGGGGACCTTCTTGGTACCCTTCCCCAGATCTGTGCCTCGACACAATCCTGTCTCGGAGCTCTGCGGACAATTCCTTTGACCTCATGGCTTGGTTTTTGCTCTGACATGCACTGTCAACTGTGGGACCTTATGTAGACAGGTGTACACCTTTTCAAATCATGTCCAATCAATCGAATTAACCACAGGTGGACTCCAAGTTGTAGAAACATCTCAAGGATGATCAATGGAAACAGGATGCACCTGAGCTCAATTTCGAGTCTCAAAGCAAAGGGTCTGAATACTTATGTTAATAAGTTATTTCTGTTTTTTATTTTTAGTAAATTTGCAAAAATGTTTAAAAACCTGTTTTCACTTTGTCATTATTGGGTATTGTGTGTAGAATGTTGAGGGAAAACATTTATTTAATCCATTTAAGAATAAGGTTGTAACTTAATAACAAAATGTGGAAAAAGTCAAGGGGTCTAAATGCACTGCATGTTCACCAATATCCCCTTCTACTTTCAATCAGTTACATTTTTTAATTTTCAAGGGCTGAGGTACTTTTTCAGTCACATTTTTGAAGCCCAAGAAATAAACACATAACTTCCAAGTACATATGGAAATTAAAAAGGTTTATGAATTACTTTTTGGAGGGTTACTGTCAAAATAATGTATACATTTTTTTTTTGACATCGATGACAGGCGCATGGGCCCCCAGTACGCCAGTGCTGATGATCCCTGCTCTTATTGTGGAGACTACTCACCTTTTACTATTTTCCCCATATGCAAAGAGGAGTTCTCCCTGCAGGGAAGAGTCCCGTTATCGGGGCCTACCTCCAGCATCATGGTAGTAGCAAAGACGAGGTACAGACAGCGACCGTGGCCTCCCCCTTGAGTAAGGGCTGCAAGGCTATTGCTGAGACAAAGCCAAAGGTCTCAGACTGGAAGGCGTTTCACAGCTACCTGAGATAGAAGGTGAGATCTTCCTCAGATCAGACCTCCAGGGTCGAGGCCCGGGAAAACTGCTGCCTGTCTTACTGGCAGCTGTTCAGACTATTTTGCAAAAGAAAATCGTTTTTTTTATTGAAAAAAAATACTTTAACTCATGTTTCTTTTAAATTAGTTAAAATAAGAAATAGATAGATATAGGTTCCACAATAGTTGAACACTCACACAAACAAAAAAGCATAAAAAGAAGCTAAGGAGGCCGAGATGCAAAAATATAAATTTAATTCCATACAATTTAATTCCATTCAATAATGTGCAAAACAAAAAGTCTACTCTTTTTTTGTTTAGCACTTTAAAATTTCACTCTGCACTGGCACTTTTTAAAATTATTTGACGTATGGAACTGGCTGATGGACTAAATAAGGGTTATGACTACAGTTAAGGAGAAGTTTGGACATAAATAGCTTGTAATTAACAAATTAATGAATTAACTAATGAATTAATACTTTATTGTCCCATAGGAAAATTTGTCTGCAACAACATTTTCAAATTCCCCTGTGGGACAATGAGGTGTTCATTCATTCATAATTAAGTGCAAGCTATTTATGTCCAAGCATTGTAACTCTTATTTAGTCTTTCAGCCAGCTGCATACTAAAAAAAATCCAATCCCTATTATAAATACAGCATCAAACACCTTTGCTGCAGTAAAGGGAAGACAGTTTGCCATAAAACATCAACATAGTATCATGAAAAAGTACCCAGTTGTCATACTTTAGTAAAAGTATAGATACCTTATTAGAAAATGACTCAAGTAAAAGTCACCCAGTAAAATAATACTGCCGTAAAAGTCTAAAAGTATTTATTTCTAAATATACTGAAGTATCAAAAGTAAACGTAAGGCTCGGCGTAAGGATGGCTGCCGTTTTACCGGCTCCTAACCAACTGTGCTATTTTGTGTGTTTTTTCGCATTGTTTGTAAACTTATTTTGTACATAATGTTGCTGCTACCATCTCTTATGACCGAAAAGAGCTTCTGGACATCAGAACAGCGATTACTCACCTCGAACTGGACAAATATTTTTTTCTTTAATGAGTCCGATGTGAAGGATATACTGCTTTGTCAAGACAAGGCCCAAATCCCCATCATCAGCATGAAGAAAAGACGACGGAAAAGGGGGAAAAGGGCGGGGTGCCTTGTAAGAATTCGCCGACGAGTAGGTAAACCACCACTACCCTCCGTATTATTGGCCAACGTGCAATCATTGGAAAACAAACTGGATGATCTACGATTAAGACTATTCTGCCAACGGGACATTAAAAACTGTAATACCTTATGTTTCACAGAGACATGGCAGAATGACGACACAGATAATATAGAGCTGTCTGGCTGGCTTCTCCGTGCACTGGCAGGACAGAGCAGCTACGTCTGCTAAGACAAGGGGCGGGGGTGTGTGTCTATTTGTCAATAACTGCTGGTACGTTATGTCTAATATTAAAGAAGTCACGAGGTATTGCTTGCCTGAGGTATAATACCTCATGATAAGCTGTAGACCACACTATCTACCTAGAGAGTTCTCATCTATATTATTCGTAGCCATCTATTTACCACCACAAACCAATGCTGGCAATAAGACCACACTCAACGAGCTGTATAGGGCCACAAGCAAACAAGAAAATGCTCATCCAGAAGCGGCGCTCCTAGTGGCCTGGGACTTTAATGCAGGCAAACTTAAATCCGTTTTACCTCATTTCTACCAGCATGTCAAATCAAATCAAATTTTATTGGTCACATACACATGGTTAGCAGACATTAATGCGAGTTAATCACATGTGCAAGCAGAGGGAAAAAGCTCTAAACCACCTTTACTCCACACACAGACGCATACAAAGCTCTCCCTCGCTATCCATTTGGCAAATCTGACCATCATTTTAGCTTACAAGCAACAACTAAAGTAGGAAGTACCAGTGACTCGCTCAATACGTAATTGGTCAGATGACGAGGATGCTACGCTACAGGACTGTTTTGCTAGAACAGACTGGAATATGTTCCGGGATTCATCCAATGGCATTGAGGAGTATACCACCTCAGTTACCGGCTTCATCAATAAGTGCATCGACAACGTCGTCTCCACAGTGACCGTACACACATTTCCCAACCAGAAGCCATGGATTACAGGCAACATCTGCAACGAGCTAAAGGCTAGAGGTGCCGCTTTCAAGGAGTGGGACACTAATCTGGACGCTTATAAGAAATCCCGCTATGCCCTCAGACGAACCATCAAACAGGCAAAGGGTCAATACAGGACTAAGATCGAATCCTACTACACTGGCTCTGACACTCGATGGATGTGGCAGGGCTTGAAAAATATTATGGACTACAAAGGGAAACCCAACCGTGAGCTCCCAGTGACACGAGCCTACCAGATGAGCTAAATGCCTTTTTATGCTCGCTTTTAGGCAAGCAATACTGAAGCATGCATGAGAGCACTAGCTGTTCCGGACAACTGTGTGATCACGCTCTCCGTAGCCAACGTGTGTAAGACCTTTAAACAGGTCATCATTCACAAAGCCGCGGGGCCAGACGGATTACCACGACGTGTACTCAAAGCATGCGTGGACCAACTGGCAAGTGCCTTCACTGACATTTTCAACCTCTCGCTGACCAAGTCTGTAATATCTACATGTTTCAAAGAGACCACCATAGTCCCTGTGCCCAAGAAAGCGAAGGTAACCTGCCTAAATGATTGCCGCCCCATAGCACTCACGTCAGTAGCCATGAAGTGCTTTGAAAGGCTGGTCATGGCTCGCATCAACACCATCAATGCCGGAAACCCTAGATCCACTCCAATTCACGTTGTTTTACTTTAGTTTATTTAGTAAATATTTTGTTAACTCTATTTCTTGAACTGTGTTGTTGGTCTACACCTGTGATTTGAACAACTTTTCCAGAACTAGACAGTGAGGGAGTGTACCATACCAGATATGTCTGTTTTCCTCCCCAACCGAACATACTTGTTCTGGGTATCCACGCCAATACTCTGTGGCTGCTGCGGTAACGGGTATCAAATCAGGGGGGGAAAACATCCTCTTTAGTCTTTTAGTGGCTCAGACAGTTTTTTTTGTAAGCTCCAGAGAGGATTGTGCTCACCTGCCTTAGTGCCTCTGCAGATTTAGCATAGCATACATTCTTTTGATATTGAAAAATACATGCTACTCTTATGTTTGGTTTCCTTCTGGCCCATTCTTAATGAAAAACAGTTAATCATTTGTCATCTGTGTATAGCCTCAGGCTTAGTCCAGACTCCATTTGTAATGTCTGTAGTTTAGCCCACACGGTGACAGTGCCAGGGGTGCTATATAACATTCACAGACACACAGCCAATAGAAATGCTCCTCTGAGACCCTCTTTCTCTGTAGCTGCTTAATCACTTGCATGACGTTGCCAACTGCATTCCCACTGAACACAGACATCAATTCAACCTCTATTCCATGTTGGTTATTAAAGTGACACTGGTCACTTGAATAATGTTTACATGTTTTACCCATTTCATATGTGTATATATACTGTATTCTAGTGAAGGCCTATCCTATTTTACTATTGCTGTACATATACTATCCTACGTATTCTTCAGATATACTACATATTCTATCCATATACTGTCCATAATGTCTATACATCCCATGAAATATATATATTTATACTCCAGAGTCCGACATCGCTCGTCCTTATATTTCTTTATTCCGTCCTTTACTCTTTAGTTTTGTGTGTATTGTTGTGTTTTTTGAGATATTACTGCATTGTTGGAGCTAGGAACACAAGCATTTCGCTACATCCGCAATAACATCGGATAAATATGTGTATGCTACAAATAACATTTTATTTTATTTGAAACAACAGTGATTCAACCAGTGTGTGCCCGATGGGTTCATATCACAGTTCAATGCATTTTTCAGTAGGCATTTTACTCAGCCTGTATGCAAATGTATTTTGGAGGGAAAATGTAGCCTTTATTTATATAGCTAAAATGTAATATGACTGCACTTCAAAGCCACGAGTTCTCACTTGCCAATTTCTTATTGATAGCTTGAGAGCAGAGGCTTCTAACCTTGAATTTAGCAAGGCGGCGGCTGCGAACAAACCCCACCCTCCGTCTCTTCGTTGGTTCTGTAGCAGAGAATTCACGTGCATTCCCCAATGAGAGATGATTTGTAGTGGAGTCCGGGCAGCGAGCTCCTTGTTGGCGGTTCGCGTCTTGGCAGCGGAGTGTGTTTTCCACCGCGTTGCTAAGGAACGCGGGAAACAGCAGATGTAGGTTAGGTTAGACCTGGGCAGCTGCTGCAGAGGCCCATGCAGAGACAGCCTCCGTTAGACAGTGCAGGTCTATCGGCTGGGAATGGGATCAAAGGTCTGTCAATGCTAGGCAGATTTCAGTGCTCTAAACCTGCTGAACCTCCATCTAACCTAACAAACACCTCGCAAACACTCACCAAGGAGTTATGGATGAGGATAAAGATCTGTCACACTGCCACAGAGGCGGAGACATTTATTTTATATTAAGTGTAAGGTAATGCGAGTTAAATGGGGGATAAATCATGAATTGGAGGTCACCTGTGTTCATGTTTACTGCTGTTAAAATGTGGTTTGGCAATATTCAAGTACCGGCATACAACCTCCAAAACATGTCCTGATATGACCTAAAGGTTGAGCTAAACTAAGTGAGCCTTGTGTTATAGTCTGGTAGACCGGTGACAGCATTGGAAACTCTGACGAGAAGGAAATGGAACTCCACTTCAGAGTGGCAGTGAAATGAACTAACATATTACTGTAATGCGGTTTGACTGAACGTCCTGTCCGGCAGTAGTACACACATTGGAGTAGTCCGCACACTGTGAGCCTTCAACACTGTGGGTAGAGAGCAAGCTGAAGACACTGTAGCCATTTAGCTAAAAGAGAATGGACATGAGCTACCTAAGTTTATTCAATCAAACCGGAGACCTAAGGTCAGGTCAAGGTGAATAATAGACAGCAAGACAAATAGAACATTGATTCCTATGCCAAGAAAATGAAAATACGCCATCTTTAAAAGAGTAGAACACTGAAAGTCTTTAATTAAGGCTTTTAACATTATACATAGAGGGTTTTTGATAGAGATCTTTAATTGAGAAGGGATCAAGTTCCCTTCCTTGTCATTACATATCAGCATTCCCCTGGGTTTATTTGTTGGGAATCATTTTCCATTTCATAGCTTGGCCCTTTTCTCATACCGTGCTTCCAGGAATGAAACTTTCACCTTGGTTCTTGATATAGCTCCATTCTCCAGTCCCTTTTATCATCCAATGATGCCTTTAAAAATGTCAAAAAGTGCCAGTTGAAAACGGGTAAAAATTGTATTAGTGTATCAGTATTGACAGCTCTCTTTTTCCAGATACAATGGTACAGTACCCCTCTTTCCTATAATTGCACTGTATTGTCATCAAGAATATACAGTAACTGAATATACATTACCAGTCAAAAGTTTGGACACCGACTCATTCCAGGATTTTCCTTTGTTTGTACAATTTTTTACATTTGTAGAATAATAGTGAAGACATCAAAACTATGAAATAACACATATGGAATCATGTAGTAACCACAAAAGTGTTAAACAAATCAAAATATATTTTATATTCTTCAAAGTATCACCCTTTGCCTTGATGACAGCTTTGCACAATCTTGGCATTTTCTCAACCAGCTTCACCTGGAGTGCTTTTCTAACATTCTTAAAAGACGTTCCCACATATGATGAGCACTTGTTGGCTGCTTTTCCTACACTCTGTGGTCCAACTCATCATCCCAAACCATCTCAATTGGGTTGAGGTTGGGTGATTGTGGAAGCCAGGTCATCTGATGCAGCACTTCATCACACTCCTTCTTGGTCAAATAGCCCTTACACAGCCAGGAGGTGTGATGGGTCATTGTCCTGTTGAAAAACAAATGATAGTCCTACTGATCGCAAACCAGATGGAATGGCATATCGCTGCAGAATGCTGTGGTAGCCATGCTGGTTAAGTGTGCCTTGAATTCTAAATAAATCACTGACAGTGTTACCAGCAAAGCACCCCCACACCATCACACCTCCTCCTCAATGTTTCACAGTGGGAACCACACATGCGGAGATCATCCGTTCACCTACTCTGCGTCTCTCAAAGACACGGCGGTTGGAACCAAAAATCTCAACGCAAGTCTCTTCTTATTGGTGTCCTTTAGTAGTGGTTTCTTTGTAGCAATTTGACCACGACGGCCTGATTCACGCAGTCTCCTCTGAACAGTTGATGTTGAGATATGTCTGTTACTTATTTATTTGGGTTGCAATTTCTAAGGCTGGTAACTCTGCAGTTAACTCTGGGTCTTCCTTTCCTGTGGCGGTCCTCATGAGAGCCAGTTTCATCATAGCGCTTGATGGTTTTTGCGACTGCACTTGAATAAACTTTAAAAGTTCTTGAAAGATCTTCATGTCTTAAAGTAATGATGGACTGTCGTTTGTCTTATTTATTTGAGCTGTTCTTGCCATAATATGGACTTGGTCTTTTACCAAATAGGGCTTTCTTCTTACCTTGTCACAACACAACTGATTTGCTCAAACGTATTAAGAAGGAAAGCAATTCCACAAATGAACTTTTAACAAGGCATACCTGTTAACTGAAATGCATTCCAGGTGACTACCTCATGAAGCTGGTTGAGAGAATGCCAAGAGTGTGCAAAGCTGTCATCGAGGCAAAGGGTGGCTACTTTGAAGAATCTCAAATATATTTTGATTTGTTTAACACTTCTGTGGTTACTACATGATTCCATATGTGTTAATTGATAGTTTTGATGTCTTCTATTATTCTACAATGTAAAAATAGTACAAACAAAGGAAAATCCTGGAATGCGTAGGTGTGTCAACTTTTGACTGGTACTGTACATCATTTGGTATGCATAGCTATTGATAAAGTGCAAACAGTATTTAGTTAAGAGGGCTTTATATTTTCACCAGTCCAGTCATGGCTTTAATCCGTCTTTGGAGCAAATGCTGTAAATCTTTAAAAAAAAAATAAAAAAATCATGATATAAATTCCTTGCTGATTGGATTGTTCAGTTTTGTTCCCTTTTACATCCATGACACACAACAGCCAAACTGTTTGTTCCTTGGAGTCACAAGCAGGACAAATAAACAGAGCATATACGAAGAGACTCTCCACTTAAATCTCTCTCAGCTGCTTGGTTGATTGTAGTTCTCAGCCTCCCCAGCAGGGGCATTGTAGTTTCTGAGGCATACTTCCTTCTTCTCAATCTCTTCAAACTCCGTCACAGAGATGTCCTGGGGAATCTTCTCCTCTGAGTTGCTGCGTCCAGACAGCTTGTCTGGGTGCTCCATGTCGTTGAAGCGTTCGGCCACACACTGTGCAGTCAGCCTGGCCTCGGGGTCGTGGTCCCAGCACTCGTCTATCGTGCCGCACACCACCTGGATGCCCTGAGGGAGGAGGAGCGGAGCACAGAGACTTACAGTCAGCAGTGGTACACAGATACTGGAGTCGGTAGTGAGAGGTTGGCCCTAATCAGATTATTTTATGAAAAAATAGCTGTTGTAAAAAAATAAAAATAAATGTGCAAGGAAATTATGCAATAATCCATCTGAGAATGTGTGCAATATGCATAATGAAAGCAGCTCTTAGTTACTTACTGGGTGGTTAATCCAGCTGCTGGGGATCTCTGGCCTCCCTCTGTCTCTGAGAACGCTGTCCTTCATACTCTCCACACACGGGTGCTCCCTCACCTTACCGAAGGGCGGCTCGTAGTCCTTTACCTCTGTACACAAACACGGAGAGCCGAACATTTAAAACAGGAGCCAGAGAGATACAGAAGTCAAAAGATACGTTATAGGTTCATACAGTAGGTTCATAAACACACAGACAGAGCCACAGAGCAGTGTACTGTTTTCTGAATATTCAAATGTAGTTCTGGCCTCACTAAATGATTTTCCATGAAAGTGGACAATAAAGTATCATATCATATTGTATACTCAAACAGGAACAGAGAGATACAGAGATCACATAAGTCAAAAATGACATATGTTTTAGGTTTATAGGATCAGGGGCCTGGGAAAACCTGCCTGAGAGAAACAGTCAATATTATTGCATTAGATCTCAGTGAGAATGTGCTTGAAACAACTCACCAACTCAGCATTGGCTCAGTGTCAGCTATCTTATAACGAGGCGTCCAAGATGCTCGTCAAACCCCATGCAGAAATAAAGTTTACTCAAGGCAGAATTTCAAAGAGTTGGCTTGGGATGATGCCGTCTGGAAACTTTAGTCAATGGTTTGCAGAGAACTATTTATCTTTACATTGATCTGATCTGTCCTTTTGGTAGAGCAACAAATCAAACTCAAGTTCACTTTGAACAGTGGAGCTCTGGTATAAAAACATTTGTTTCAGAAAGGCCAAATTGGGTACTTAAAGTAGTCGGACAAATTCTGTGTAAGAACCAAGCGCTAAATGAAACTAAAAGTAATTTTCCAGATTTCCGACGCAAAAAAAAAAATGGTATGCCAGTAAGTAAATGATCCTCAATAGCTCCATATTGCAAAAACATTGGAAAATAACATTGAACAGACATGAGACAGAGCCAACTGAAAACAGCAGGGTTACTCGGGGGCAATGGCACTGTGGCATTAAGAAATACATCCATAATGAATACCTATACCGTACTGAAACTATTGCTTCACTTTTGCATTCGTTTAGTACTCACATCGTGAATAGAATGAAGACATGGAAATAGTATATGGATCATAATGAAAACCTTTACCATCTCACAAAACAATGATGAGTTGACCTGTTAAGTAAGCAGAGTCAAAAGGCCCAGCAGTCAGAAATGTGATTTTCCTGTGTTTTATGAATATTTCCACACTACGAGGTTGGAATAACCACGGTAACCATTGTGTAAGAGCTGCTTGAAATTTTCGCCTGTTTTGACGGGATGCAGTTTTGGCCTGCCAATTTTGACATCACCAGGAGGTAAATGAGTTAATAGACCAATAAGAAAGAAAGTTCCAAATCTCTCCAATAACAGCTAAGGATCAGTTTTCCCCACCTTAGTCAGATGACTCCCAGACAGTCCTAGCTAAATTCTTGCTTGAGAAATTGCTCTTTGCTAAGAAGCAATTTTTGTTTATTTTTGACCATTTTAATTGAAGTAAGGTATTTAAATGGGGCGGCTGGTAGCCTAGTGGTTAGAGCGTTGGACTAGCAACCGAAAGGTTGCAAGATAAAATCCCTGAGCTGACAAGGTAAAAATCTGTCGTACTGCTCTTGAACAAGGCAGTTAACCCACTGTTCCTAATCTGTCATTGAAAATAAGAATTTGTTCTTTACTGACTTGCCTAGTTAAATAAAGGTAAAATTGAAAAAATTACCCAGAAATGATTTGATATTGAGATAAAGATGGCTGCATTGGACCTTTAAAGCTGATCAGTTATTTCCCTGTACAGTACTGTAATACTATTCAACTGAATTCCGGCTGACAGATGAGAAACGCACAGTCCCTGCCCAGAAGAGAGGCCTCACAGGAAGTCCAGATGAACACAGACAGGAATCGGATGCTAGGTCACGGCTTGAGCCAACAGCTGACTCCACAGGCATGAGCTTCCTGTTTTTGACAAGAAGATTTCCCTCCTTTCAGTGTTTTAGCAAAAGTACACCCACCCGCCCACCCATCTGTCATTATTCAAGCGAGTAAAGGAATAGAGGTTCTTCCTTTTATTCCTGGTGTCCCGTGTAGCTAAGTTGGTAGAGCATGGTGCTTGCAATGCCACGGCAGTGGGTTTGATGTGGGTTTGATGGGTTTGATTCCCACGGGACAAGTATGAAAATGTATGCAATCACTACTATAAGACGCTCGATATAAGAGCATCTGCTAAAATGTAAACAGTTTCAGGGTTGTGTAATGGGAGCCTATAAAAAAATACAAAATTGTTTATCGTCTTATTCAAAAACATATGCCATTTTGGGAACTATTGTTTTCGAATAAACAATTTTGTATTTTTTTTTCATAGGCTCCCATTTATAGGCTCTCATGCTAAGTCCACACTTAAGGTCATTTTGTGGTCTCCACACAAGCAGTGTTTGCTAAAAAGGAAGGAATGTTCAATATTGGTTTAAGAAAGAAACTTTTTTCATGCCAACCAACCTAACATTAAATTCTGCAATGGATGAGACAACAACAAGACAAGAGAAAGTAGATAGTGGTTTGAGAAAAAAGTTTTAACACCGACTGGGTATATTTCTGACAACTGCTCATGCAAAGCAAGTGAGTTACAGTTGAAGTCGGAAGTTTACGTACGCCTCGGCCAAATACGTTTAAACTCAGCAATTCACAATTCCTGACATTTAATCCTAGTAGAAATTCCCTGTTTTAGGTCAGTTATCACTTTATTTGAAGAATGTGAAATGTCAGAATAATAGTAGAGAGAATGATTTATTTCAGCTTTTATTTCTTTCATCGCATTCCCAGTGGGTCAGACGTTTGCATACACTCAATTAGTGTTTGGTAGCATTGCCGTTAAATTGTTTAACTTGGGTCAAACGTTTCGGGTAGCCTTCCACAAGCTTCCCACAATAAGTTGGGTGAATTTTGGCCCATTCCTCCTGACAGAGCTGGTGTAAACTGAGTCAGGTTTGTAAGCCTCCTTGCTCGCACACGCTTTTTCAGTTCTGCCCACAAATTATCTATGGGATTGAGGTCAGGGCTTTGTGATGGCCACTCCAATACCTTGACTTTGTTGTCCTTAAGCCATTTTGCCACAACTTTGGAAGTATGCTTGGGGTCATTGTCATTTGGAAGACCCATGTGCGACCAAGCTTTAACTTCCTGACTGATGTCTTGAGATGTTGCTTCAATATATCCACATAATTTTCCTTCCTCATGATGCCATCTATGTTGTGAAGTGCACCAGTCCCTCCTGCAGCAAAGCACTCCCACAACATGATGCTGCCACCCCCATGCTTCACAGTTGGGATGGTGTTCTTCGGCTTGCAAGCTTTCCCCTTTTTCCTCCAAACATAACGATTGTCATTATGGCCAAACAGTTTTATTTTTGTTTCATCAGACCAGAGGACATTTCTCCAAAAAGTACGATCTTTGTCCCCATGTGCAGTTGCAAACCGTAGTCTGTTTTTTTTAATGGCGGTTTTGGAGCAGTGGCTTCTTCCTTGCTGAGCAGCCTTTCAGGTTATGTCAATATAGGACTCGTTTTGCTGTGGATATAGATACTTTTGTACCTGTTTCTTCCAGCATCTTCACAAGGTCCTTTGCTGTTGTTCTGGGATTGATTTGCACTTTTCGCACCAAAGTATGTTCATCTCTAGTATACAGAACCCTTCTCCTTCCTGAGCGGTATGGCGGCTGCGTGGTCCCATGGTGTTTATACTTGCGTACTATTGTTTGTACAGATGAACGTGGTACCTTCAGACATTTGGAAATTGCTCCCAAGGATGAACCAGACTTATGGACGTCTACAATTGTTTTTCTGAGGTCTTGGCTGGTTTCTTTTGATTTTCCCATGATGTCAAGCAAAGAGGCACTGAGTTTGAAGGTGGGCCTTGAAATACATCCACAGGTACATGTCCAATTGACTCAAATGGTGTCAATTAGCCTATCAGAAGCTTCTAAAGCCATGACATCATTTTCTGGAATTTTCCAAGCTGTTTAAAGGCACAGTCAACTTAGTGTATGTAAACTTCTGACCCACTGGAATTGTGATACAGTGAATTATAAGTGAAATAATCTGTCTGTAAACAATTGTTGGAAAAATTACTTGCGTCATGCACAAAGTAGATGTCCTAACCGGCTTGCCAAAACTATAGTTTGTTAACAAGAAATTTGTGGAGTGATTGAAAAACAAGTTTTAATGACTCCAACCTAAGTGTATGCAAACTTCCGACTTCAACTGTAAATGAGGATGACCTGTTCAGTTAAGGTCAGTTAATGATGTTATAGAGTATTTTTAAAGCACATTTCACTTTCCTATTGACTCACATATCTGTATTAGAACTGTTAATGAAGAAATCACCTTTTATGATAACTGACAAATTGACACATTGAGATTCATCATACATCAGCGTGGTCAGATGACGCAGATGGTAAGCTACAGGACTGTTTTGCTAACACAGACTGGAATATGTTTCATGATTTTCATCCAATGGCATTTGAGGAGTATACCACATCAGTCACTGGCTTCATAATACGTGCATCGATGACGTTGTCCCCACATTGACCGTATGTACATATTCCAACCAGAAGCCATGGATTACAGGCAACATCCGCACTGAGCTAAAGGGTAGAGTTGCCGCTTTCAATGAGCAGGACACTAATCCGGACGCTTATAAGACATTCCGCTATGCCCTCCAACGAACCATCAAACAGGCAAAGTGTCAATACAGGACTAAGATTGTATCCTACTACAGATGTGGCAGGGCTTGGAAACTATGGATTACAAAGGGAACGCCAGCCGCGAGCTGCCCAGGGATTCAAGCCTACCAGACAAGCTAAATGACTTATATGTGTGCTTCAAGGCAAGTAACACTGAAACCTGCATGAGAGCACCAGCTCTCATGCAGTATTAAAAAAAAATAATAATAATAAAAAACTCATCACTAAGCTAAGGACCCTGGGACTAAACACCTCCCTCTGCAACTGGATCCTAGACTTCCTGACGGGCCATCACATCTGCCATCACATCTGCCACGCTGATCCTCAACACTGGGGCCCTCAGGGGTGTGTGCTGATTCCCCTCCAGTACTCCCTGTTCACCCACGACTGCATGGCCAAGCACGACTCCAACACCATCATTAAGTTTGCCGACGACACAACAGGGTCACCGACAACAATGAGACAGCCTATAGGGTGGAGGTCAGAGACCTGGTGGTGTGATGGCAGAACAACAACCTCAACGTGATCAAGACAAAGGAGCTGATCATGGACTACAGGAAAGGAGGGCCGAGCACACCCCCATTCACATCGACGGGGCTGTTGTGGAGCGGGTCGAGAGCTTCAAGTTTCTTGGTGTCCACATCACCAACAAACTATCAAGATCCAAACACACCAAGACAGTCATGAAGAGCGCACAACAACGCCTATTCCCGATCAGGAGAAAATATTTGGCATGGGTCCTCAGATCCTCAAAGAGTTATTCTGCTACACCATCGAGAGCATCCTAACTGGTTGCATCACCGCCTGATATGGCAACTGCTCGGCATCCGACTGCAAGGCTACACTAGGGCATCACTAGGGCCAGCTTCCTGTCATCCTGGACCTCTATACCAGGCGGTGTCAGAGGAAGGCCCGAAAAATTGTCAGACTCCAGCTACCCGAGTCATAGAACGTTCTCTCTACTCCCGCATGGAAAGCGGTACCGGAGCACCAAGTCTAGGTCCAAAATGCTCCTTAACATCTTCTACCCCCAAGCCATAAGAATGGTGAACAGTTCATCTGTACGCCGCACATTGATTCGGTACCGAAACATTTATTTTATTGTGTTACTTTTTTTTGTTTAGTTTATAAAAATCGTAAATCTTTTCTAAACTTGTATTTTTCTTGAAACTGCAATGTAAGTTAAGGGCTTGCATTTAACTGTAAGGTCTAAACCTGTTGTATTCAGCGCATTTGACAAATTCAGTTTGATTTGATTTGAACAAGTGAATCCAGAAAATGTCTCAACATTCCCGCTCTGTAGTTCACCATCGACTTCCTCTTGCTGGTTTGTAATGTTGATACAGTACATTTTTTGGCAGCTCAGACATGGGTTTCCATAGATTTAGACTACATGGCCAGCCTCTCTCTCCCTCATGCTATTAACCATCAGGTCTAAGTCTGGTTTCCCGGTTCAAAGCCTGACCTGTTTAAGTTACTGTGCGGCCCCAGTCATATGTTTGTTACAATGACTCATTCTAGAGACTCCTGTTCAAACTGTACCCTGTGGTTGAGAAAGCCATGCACCGCCTGAGTATATCTGAACCACAACTTGCCAGTTCACAAGTCAAATCAACTTGTGTTAGTCGTGTACACATATTTTGCAGATGTTATATCGGGTGTAGCGAAATAAATGCTTATGTTCCTAGCTCCAACAGTACAGTAACACCTAAAAATACAATAAGATAAATAAATGCTTATGTTCCTAGCTCCAACAGTACAGTAACACCTAAAAAATACAATAAGATAAATAAATGCTTATGTTCCTAGCTCCAACAGTACAGTAACACCTAAAAATACAATAAGATACATAAATGCTTATGTTCCTAGCTCCAACAGTACAGTAACACCTAAAAATACAATAAGATAAATAAATGCTTATGTTCCTAGCTCCAACAGTACAGTAACACCTAACAATACAATTTGACCAATGTAAACCCATCGACATATAGTACCCCTCATGCACATAGGAATGTGGTATTACCTGTAGTCATCATACAGTAGTTTGTACTGGTTATTTTCGAGTCCACTATCTACAGTATAGTAGATATTAGGATTTCAGTCAACTTAAATAAATCAAGAAAACAGATCCTCATGGAGCTAACAAAAGTTTGCTTCTGATCCGAGCCAAAAAAGTAACATGAATCTGTTTGAGACAGCTTGACAATCACGCTTGACACTCTTTCCCTCCCTCTTGGAGAACGATAAACTATTCTACTTCTCTCCTCTGATGGTTTTGATTAAGCTGAGAGTTTGTGGCGATGGCTCTGACCTTGTTTTATCTTCCTCACAGGTTAAAGCCCTGGGTGACAGACAGGCAGCCAGCCAGACAGGCAGCAAACCAGCCAGGAAGCCAGACACAGACAGCCAGACAGCCAACCAGACAGACAGGAAGTAATACCCTTACGAAAAAAAACACATGACTTTCATGTGAACACATGTTTTCATGTGATCACGTGATCGTATGTGAACAAAATGGCACCTTTATTTAACTAGGCAAGTCAGTTAAGAACAAATTCTTATTTACAATGACGGCCAACCCCGGCCAAACCCAGACGACGCTGGGCCAATTGTGCGCCGCCCTATGGGACTCCCAATCACGGCCGGATGTGATACAGCCTGGATTCAAACCAGGTACTATAGTGACACCTCTTGCACTGAGATGCGGAGCCTTAGACCGCCTCTCGGGAGCCCAACAAATGAATGTCGTAGCGTGTAAAGCAACATGTGATCACGTGAAACCACACGTGAAAACTTGTGATCACATGTGAAGTGTTACAAAACACATGATTTCACGTGAAATCATGTGATTTTCCACATGTGAAACCATTTTCTGTAAGGGTACAGGCAGAAAAGACAGACAGACAGCTTACCAGACAGCTAGCCAGACAGACAAACAGACAGCATGGGGCCCATTCAGGTTTGAGGTGAGGCCATGACATCTGGATAGCAGCTGTCCTCCTCCACTCTACTCTAACCCTGTCTTCTCCCTCAGGGGAGTGGAGGAATTTCTCCTACAGTGGGATGGTCAACACCACTGTTCTCCCATTCCTCCCTAAACCAGCCAGTGAACGCCCTCCTGTCTTTCCTGCTCCTAATTCCAGCCGTGCAAATTATACGGGAAAGACATTTCGGGAAAAAAGAGACGGCCCGGGACGATGTATTTATTACTTTCTCCCACAGTTGATTCTTTTTACTTGTCCTTACTTTTACTTTGAGGATAAAGAATGCATAGTGACGGCTGCTGCTACTTTCTCTGAGGTTGTGACTGGCCCTGTTGACAGACAGGGCGCGTTCGTACCGCGTGACAGATCCCAGATCATACGAAAGGCCCCGAAACTGTGACAAAGTGGCTGACTGACTGCCTGTGTGGCGGTCTGCCAGGCAAGGCAGTGAGACAACGGGAGCTTCTGACATCTGTCTGCTGAGGCACTGAGGCAGGTGGCGGCTGAGACAGACAGACAGACAGACAGACAGGGAAGCCATGGCGGCTTCACCTACCCACTCATTATAATGAGGCACTGAGATGTGTCAGTCTGACTGTGTTTGGGGAAGAGGGAAGTGTTTGTGTTTTCCAAGTTGAGAGGAGTTTTATGCCATCTGCTGTGTGTGTGTGTGTGTGTGTGTGTGTGTGTGTGTGTGTGTGTGTGTGTGTGTGTGTGTGTGTGTGTGTGTGTGTGTTCTCAGGTGAACAGGGTTTTATGCCGTCAATATTGACTCACCGAGGATGATAGCATGGGAAGTTTTTATTGAAAGGATGACAAGTAGTAGAAATACATGTACTGTATATGTAGCTGTGTGAATGCCAGTTTCGCAGACAAAGATAGTAGCAGTTGTTGAGTTAGTCATTCTAACTCTGCAAACATTTTACCCCCAAGGGAATATTCAAACAAACTGTCATTGCAGCACAGTAACGTTACTACACAAAATAAGGCAGCTTCTTGCTGTATCAAGGTGGGAGACTAGCTAAACTCCAGCAGTGATTTAACCTTTCAACATGGGAAAGTCTCCTTGGGCTTTCCTACCGCACTACACATTTCAACACCTCCACTTTTATCAGAACACACGCCAATCTAGGGGAAGACGAGTGGTATTGGTGGGCGAGATCAGACTAAGCCAAAACACATGGGTTATCCCAATTGCTTCTCTATCCACCGGTCCTATTCCCATCCAGGGGTAGGAAGGCGCCGCGCTTCCCCTCTCCCGTAAATCTATGCTATCCTGTCCTCTCACCACTGGCTGTCTACAGTGCCAGCTGGAATAGTCGTGGATGGTGGATGTACGTAATGTCATGACATGGGGAGATTCATTTATTACTGTAGAGTATAGGCCCCAGCACAAGATACTGCTGAGAGAGAGAGACAGACAGACAGACAGAGAGAGGGGGATAAAGAGAGAGAGAGAGACAAACAGACAGACAGAGACAGAAGAGGGAGGAAGACAGGGAGACAGAGAGAGAGAGAGAAAGCGAGAGAAAGAAAGCGAGAGGAAATTGACTATTTTCATTTCAGAGGTGTACCCAATGGGCACACATACAGTATTCTTTCACCCCATGCCATTGGAAGGAAAATGTGAGAGGGTATAATAGGCTGATCATTCGGCCATGTTTTCCTTCAGAGGGCTCTGTGGCAGCGCTACCGCGGTGACAGCGCTAAAGGGGCCCCTAGGTACCAAAGGGAAAACAGGAAATGGCCGCGCTGGAAGCAGGCGTGCACCAACACTAACATTCAATCAACATTCTGACACAAATGGTCAAACAGGATCACCCACAAGACAAAATGGACCACAGAGACAGAGGGAAGTGAAAAACAAATTCCTCTATGTTATACAAATTATGTCCCTGTGGCTTGCCGTAGGATGCCCATTGGATAATCACCCATTTGTATTATTTGCCCATATCCTGGCCCTGTTGTTCAGAGAGATGACAAACAGGAAGAATGGTACATTAGTGAATAGAAGGCTCTTGTTCTTTGAGAACTAACAGAGAATTAATCGTTTTTTGACACGTTTTGGTTTCTCTGAAATGTTTCCCACACCACAGTAAGTAACGGAGATGTGAGACAGTGGCTGTGTGAAAGTGCACACTTCGGGAGAAGGGTGGAGAAACAGGACACACCCACTCCCTTTACTTCCTTTGAGTGAAGGGCATCATGGGAAAAGGTGACCAATGTGCATAATAGGTGGCCATTACACTATAAACACCTTAAAGCGGTACTACCAGCCCGTTACGGTAAAAACTTGAGGGATGGTACTGGAGAAATCTAACCACTCCCAAATTCATTGAAAGAGCTATGGATGCAAGGACTGACCATCCATGATATCACAATGATGGTCGTAACCATTTTTTTAGGCTATATAGAGTTTGTTTACATTGACTTTGTTTACAAGCATTGGAGTAAAACAAGCATAATGGACCTTTACAGAGAAGTATACTTATTCCTTTATATCACTTACACAAGGCCACTACTTCAAATCAAAATATCGCCTGTCAATTGGCTACTGTCTAATGCAGCTCGGTCACGTGTGTCACGACTTCGACCGAGGCAGGCTCTCCTTCCCGTTCGGGTGGCGTTCGGCGGTCGTCGTCACCGGCCTATTAGCTGCCACTGATCCTTTTCTCCCCCTCCCTATGTGTTTATTGGGTTCACCTGTTTTGTATGAGGGTTAATTAGTTGGGCTTATTTAATCAGCCGGCATACACGTTTCTTTGTGCGGGATTGTTTGTTTGTAAGTGGTGGTGTTTGTTTCGTGCATCGTGTTTGCTGTACTGTTTTCGTATTCCCCGTGTCTGGGGTTGTTTATGTGGTCACCCAGTGTGTTAGTTGGGTGGCCTAGTTTTCTACATGTTCATTAAAGAACATTTGGTTATTGCACCTGCTGTTGCCTGCGCTTGACTTCCACTCCGACACCCAGGCCTTACAACGTGATTGGTCAGATATCATGTGGTGTTACTTTACCTCCAATGGCGTTGCACCTGGAGGTGATCTCCCACAGTACCAGGGCCATGGAGTAGACGTCTGTCTGCTTGAACGACTCGATGTTCTCCAGGTTGATCCTGGACTCCAGCACCTCAGGGGCCATGTACCTGGCAGTGCCCACCTGTAGTGTGAGACTATTCTGTTTTATTCTGTTCCGTTCTACGCCATTCTAATGCTATTGATAGTAGAATATGCATGATTGCTTCCAGTACCATGTAACGGTACAATTCAACTGCAGTTTTAACTGACAGCCTGGGATGTTTGTCTAATCACTGTAATAAAGCAAAAGGCCTAGCAGCACTTGCTCTATGGATATCATTAATATGTTGTCCAGAAGAGGAACCAGTATGATAAAATGAGCCAGACACTAGTGTGTCTGAAATGGCACCCTATTCCCAAAATAGTGCACTACTTTTCACCAGAGCCCTATAAGCCTTGGTCAAATAAAATGGCTCCCTTTTCCTATATAGTGCCCTAATCATACAGAATATGGTACCATTTTGGATGCAGCCTAAGTAGAAAGGAGAGACAGGAGAGAAGAATCAGTACCTGTCCACTGTTGGCCAGCTCGTCCACAGACAGCGAGTTGTCCAGACGCAGACCCAGGCCAAAGTCACACAGGACGCAGGTGAGGTCCCCCTTCACCAGGATGTTGGAGCTCTTGATGTCCCGGTGGACGATTGGCACCTTGTAGCGTCCGCACAACGTGTGGTCACTGTGCAGGTGGGCCACGCCCCTCGCCAGCGACCCGCCCAGCACCCACAGGTCGTCCCAGCTGATGACGTGGCGCGTCAGGTACTCCTGGAGGTTGCCCTGGGGGTGGTAGGCCGTGATCAGCCAATACTGTTTCTCCACCTTACGTTCCTCTGCTGTCAGGAAGTGCAGGACGTTCTCGTGGCGCAGGTCGGCGTCCGAGAAGATGTCCTTCTCGTTCTTCCACGAGGCATACTCTTCATCGGCGAAAATCTTGACGGCGACGGTCTCGAAGGGCTCACCAGCTCCCGTGGCGCCCTGCTTCAGCTTGGCCTTGTAGACCTCAGCGAAGCGGCCCTTGCCCACCTGGGAGTCCAGCTCGATGGGGAGGAGCTCCGTGTTGTGGTTGAGGTTGTTGGCGTGCGTGGAGCTGCTGTCCGAGCCGTCGTCGTCCATCATGATGGCGCGGCCGTCGCTGAAGTCGAGCGGCGTCTTCTTGCGCTTGGCACCGGCGTGGCGCTGGTGGTAGATGCGGTACCAATAGAAGGATGTGATGACCAGCATGGCCAGAACCAGGAGAGGAACCAGGCTGACCAGGATCACCGACACCACCTGGGAGTCAAGAGAGTCTGGGGTGGAGAGGAAGGACAAGAGAGAAACACAGAGACAAGGCAGATGTTATAGATTAGTTATACAATACATTGCATACTCAGTAAAAAATATTGTGGAATATTCCTCTTTTATTTCACCTTTTATTTAACCAGGTAGGCTAGTTGAGAACAAGTTCTCATTTGCAACTGCGACCTGGCCAAGATAAAGCATAGCAATTCGACACATACAACAACACAGAGTTACACATGGACTAAACAAAACATACAGTCAATAATACAGTAGAAAAAAGAAAACAAAAAGTATATATACAGTGAGTGCAAATGAGGTAAGATAAGGGAGGTAAGGCAATAAATAGAACATGGTGGCGAAGTAATTACAATATAGCAATTAAACACTGGAATGGTAGATGTGCAGAAGATGAATGTGCAAGTAGAGATACTGGGGTGCAAAGGAGCAAGATAAATAAAATAAATACAGTAAGGGGATGAGGTAGATAGATGGGCTGTTTACAGATGGGCTATGTACAGGTGCAGTGATCTGTGAGATGCTCTGACAGCTGGTGCTTAAAGCTAGTGAGGGAGATATGAGCCTCCAGCTTCAGTGATTTTTGCAGTTCGTTCCAGTCATTGGCATTAGAGAACTGGAAGGAAAGGCGACAAAAGAGGAATTGGCTTTGGGGGTGACCAGTGAGATATACCTGCTGGAGCGCGTGCTACAAGTGGGTGCTGCTATGGTGACCAGTGAGCTGAGCTAAGACGGGGCTTTACCTAGCAGAGACTTGTAGATAACCTGTAGCCAGTGGGTTTGGCGACGAGTATGAAGCGAGGGCCAACCAACGAGAGCGTACAGGTCGCAGTGGTGGGTAGTGTATGGGGCTTTGGTGACAAAACGGATGGCGATCGATTGAATAGCATGCATTTAGTTTTACTTGCATTTAAGAGCAGTTGGAGGCCACGGAAGGAGAGTTGTATGGCATTGAAGCTCGTCTGGAGGTTAGTTAACACAGTGTCCAAAGAGGGGCCAGAAGTATACAGAATGGTGTCGTCTGCGTAGAGGTGGATCAGAGAATCACCAGCAGCAAGAGCGACATCATTGATGTATACAGAGAAGAGAGTCGGCTCGAGAATTGAACCCTGTGGCACCCCCATAGACACTGCCAGAGGTCCGGACAACAGGCACTCCGATTTGACACACTGAACTCTATCAGAGAAGTAGTTGGTAAACCAGGCAAGACAATCATTTGAGAAACCAAGGCTGTCGAGTCTGCCAATAAGAATGTGGTGATTGACAGAGTCGAAAGCCTTGACCAGGTCGATGAATACGGCTGCACAGTAATGTCTCTTATCAATGGCGGTTATGATGTTGTTTAGGACTTTGAGCGTGGCTGAGGTGCACCCAAGACCAGCTCTGAAACCAGATTGCATAGTGGAGAAGGTACGGTGGGATTCGAAATGGTCGCTAATCTGTTTGTTAACTTGGCTTTCAAATACCTTAGAAAGACAGGGTAGGATAGATATAGGTCTGTAGCAGTTTGGGTCTAGAGTGTCACCCTCTTTGAAGAGGGGGATGACCGCGGCAGCTTTCCAATCTTTGGGAATCTCAGACGATACGAAAGAGAGGTTGAACAGGCTAGTAATAGGGGTTGCAACAATTTCGGCAGATCATTTTAGAAGAAGAGGGTCCAGATTGTCTAGCCCGGCTGATTTGTAGGGGTCCAGATTTTGCAGCTCTTTCAGAACATCAGCTATCTGGATTCGGGTGAAGGAGAAATGGTGGTGGCTTTGGCGGGTTGCTGTGGAGGGTGCTGGGCAGTTGACCGGGGTAGGGTTAGCCAGGTGGAAAGCATGGCCAGCCGTAGAGATAAATTGTTGAAATTCTCAATTATAGTGGATTTATCGATGGTAACAGTGTTTCCTAGCCTCAGAGCAGTGGGCAGCTGGGAGGAGTTGCTCTTATTCTCCATGGACTTTACAGTGCCCCAGAACTTTTTTGGAGTTAGTACTACAGGATGCACATTTCTGTTTGAAAAAGCTAGCCTTAGCTTTCCTAACTGCCTGTGTATATTTGTTCCTAACTTCACTGAAAGGTTGCATATCACGGGGGCTATTCGATGCTAATGCAGAACGCCACAGGATGTTTTTGTGCTGGTCAAGGGCAGCCCCCCAGTTTGGTATATTCTACAATACTTATACAATTATACACCTCAACAACATTAGAACTCCTCAGTGCTCATACTATACTCTAAAACTTTAGCATATTTTCACAAGAGCCTTTTCACTCGCTATGAGTAGCTGGGCCAGCCACAAGGGTCAAGATCAAAGAAGTCTGTTTGTTTATTGACCTTAAGTGCCCACTGCATAGAAAACAATGACCACAAAGGACTTTGTGGGATACAATTTTTTATTTAACTAGGCAAGTCAGTTAAGAACAAATTCTTATTTACAATGACGGCCTACACCGGCCAAACCCGGACGACGTTGGGACAATTGTGCGCCGCCCTATGGGACTCCCAATCACAGCCGGATGTGATACAGCCTGGATTCAAACCAGGGACTGCAGTGACGCCTCTTGCACTGGGATGCAGTGCCTTAGACCACTGCGCCACTCGGGATCCCTCAATACATGACGTAGCCTATACTTTGACATTTGACATTTCAGCTGTGCTTGAACGTCACACACACTATACATTACACTCCAATTCCCTTCAGCACTAGGAAATCAACAGGAAGTAGCCAAGTAGCTGTGTCGTCTCAGAGCATCTTGCTACGCGCAACGCAGCCCACTCTTGTCCGGCAAAGCAGAGGAACCTAACACTTCCATGAGGAATGTCAATAAGCATCTGGAAGCTACGAAGCTGAAGTTAGCTTGCTGGTCTGTTAAAACACACAAATAGGCTGTAACCATGCCCCAGTCAACCACATATTGTGTTCCCTTTATAGACCTAGTCTATGTCTGATTTTTAAGGAGCGATGTCGGTGTCCGCTAGTCCCAGTAATCTGGTGAAAGTGTATGCATATGCTATGTTTACAATCCTATGTCTGGGGATGGCAGAAGTCTCGTAAAACCATAATAAAGCACAACATGTCAGATCAGTTAGGATTTGAAGGGTTGTAAATGAGTCGTTGACACGTATGTGAAACAGGCTGGGGTGACTGCTGGTGCTCTGTAATTACAGACAGAGATACTGTATTAGGAACACGTTTGGCAGTTAAGGATTGCGTGTGTACCGGCGTACGTGCATGCATTTGTGTGTGTGTGTGTGTGTGTCTATGAACGTGTGTGTGCATACAGTACAGCAAGTGCCCGTCTAGCCCTCATTCGCTTGCTCCTTTTTTTTCAGTCAGGAAACCACACGTCTGAAATTTTCAACATGGCCCCAGTGGAGTTTGTTTTGGTTTTCTCAGAGTGAGAGAGAGAAGCGATCCGTCACATAAAACCTGTCCCTGTGCCTCTGCCATCTCTCAGTGAATACGGCCCACAGAGGAACGTTTACGAGTTACTACCCCCGGGGGGGTAGGTTCGGGAACATTGATTGTATTAATACATGCAATGTGCTGTTTTTCACCTGTTATTTCCGTGTGTTACACTACTACGTACATAATGCTTCGAGTGGGCAGTGTTGTCATACGTTTCGTGGCGAGCGTGAAGTTTGACAGTTTGCAGCAGACCTATCCATCCTCCACGGTGAGGGGAAATGTTTTTCCATGACGTCGTTGATCGCCATGTGCAGATGCTTTCAATTTTGGCCTCTGGAAAGCCAGGTCTCGAAAATGTACCTCTGTGTTATTGCTGCTTGGATGCTGTAGTCAAAATACATAAGATTCCATGGCCAAGATTAGAACGAGAGACTACAGCCAAAATGCCTCCACCATGCAAAACCTGTTTGCAATCTTGTATTTGGAGGGTGTACAACAGTACACACATGTTAACATTCAATACGTGACACCTTACATGACAACCTAATAAGGAATTGCATAAACGTTCATTACTTTAGAGTTACGTCAAAGGTGTTGGTCAACTATGTCGTCAATTGTAATGACTAGCCTACATTACACAATCTTAGCGATGACATAACAGGTGACATAGCACCACATAGGGACTCACAGAAGGTGAAGAAGTCATGATCGTTGCACTCGTATGACCAATCACAATGCCCACAGAAGGCCATCTTCAGCATGACATAACAGGTGACATAGCACTACATATGAGGTGACATAGCACTACATAGGGACTTACAGGGAGTGAAGAACACGTGGTTGTTGCACTCGTCCTCGGAGCAGGAGCAGATGAAGAACTGGGAGCCCATGCCATTCCTCTCCCTCATCTCACACTTGCTGTTGTTGTAGTCCTCCAGCATCAGACCATGCAGCTTCTGGGCTGGGTTGTGGCATATCGTGTCTATGGTGACGTTGTCAACTCTCTTTCTCCTGGAAACAAGACAACAGGAGCCATTATAATTACACTACAGTTAAGTGATGAAGGAAGTTATAGACAGTAATAAAAAGGGAAAATAACTTGACTAATTAACACATTGCAGTCTAAGCATTATGGTAATGATTTGATACAGAGGTTATCCTGAAGGTGCACAAATGAACCTACAAAATGGGCTACTCGGGTCTCTTGCTGGGTGGTGTGTAGATTGTGTAGTGCAACCCATTTTAAGAGGTGTTGCTGTGAACATGACATTAGGAGTTCTGCTGACTTCAGTTCCTACTGCTGTAAATCAAACATCAAAATCAAATCAAATGTATTGGTCACATATGCATATTTAGCAGCTGCTATTGCGGGTGTAGTGAAATGCTTGTGTTCCTAGCTCCCCCAAAAATGTCAATGAGAAACAGTGGCATTGCCTTCCCGCTTCGAACAGGAGGCCAAATCTAGTTCTCTACTTTTTTAACATTCACATTTCGCAACTATATTTGGGTTAGTGGGTGGGGCACTTTTGGGTTTGGCTACTTAGTTAAACCTTGTTGAGAGCAAATGTCGTTTTTAAAATGACAAAGCACCAAGCAAGATTATGAATTCCCGCTCTGTCGCTCACTAACATGGTCGTAGTGTGTCACCGAACCCACTACTACTGCTCTCCTGAGGTCAAGTTTAAAGGTCATTCCAACTCCCAATGAAATATGATGAGGGCTGCTGTAGTCACTCACCAAATGCTGACACACACGTCCTCTGGATGGGGGCAGATGGATGTGATGCCACAGTCGGTCATACAGCTCCCTGTGCCCGTACAGCTGGTAGACTCCACGTCACAGAACTTACACAGAAGCTTCAGCTTCAGCATGTTCATTGACGAGACCCCTGGGGCGGAGACACAAAGGGGGAAAGACATGTTAGATTGATCGTTTACAAAAGGGATATGGTTATTTGAGGCGGTCAATAGTTGGTTCGTTTAGGTCACTCATGTGTCATCTCATCCAATACGTTCACTCTTTACTGCAGCACTTTCCTTCAGCATACCACCCTACATCGCACTGCTGGATTGCCTCTGATGCTAAGCAGGGTTGGTCCTGGTTGTTCCCTGAATGGGAGACCAGATGCTGCTGGAAGTAGTATTGAAGGGCCAGTAGGAGGTACGCTTTCCTCGGGTCTAAAAAATATCCGGTACCTCAGGCCAGTGATTGGGGACATTGTCATGTGTAGGTTGCTGTCTTTTGGATGGAACGTTAAACGGGTACCCTGACTCTCTGTGGTCACTGAAGAGCCCATGGCAATTATCGTAAGAATAGGAGTGTTAACCCCGGAGTCCTGGGAAAATGACCAATCTGGCCATCATGGCCACCTAATCATCCCCGGCTTCCAATTGGCTCATTCCTTCCCCCTCCTCTTCCTGTAACTATTCCCCAGGTCATTGCTGTAAATGAGAACGTGTTCTCCGTCAACTTACCTGGTAAAATAAGGGTTAAAAATAAGAAAAAATGTCGCGATTACAAATGAGTACAGTTCACTCTGAGGGTCTAAAACACAAGATAAGAACTTTGACCGGGATTTAATTTGATCGTGGTAAATGTTGCAGATGTTTGCTCAATTACCTTTAAAAATGTCAAGCGCACTATATAGCACCGTTTTGGATTGAACCGCGGCCTTTGATTGCTGTTATTTGGGCCTAAACTGTATTAACCTAACGAAGATGATAACTTTGCTCGACTTGGGAAACTGACATCCCCCTCCAATTACACAGACAAACAAAAGGCAGCAAACACCAGAAAGGTGAACTTTGCCATCGAATACATTAATATGGACATTTCCTACACTGGAAAAGTATGGTCTGTTGAACATCAGTGAGTACAGTGAAACCTTCACCTCGTATCTCAGTCCAGACTACGTGAAGGAATGTATCATTTACTGAGAGACTTGACAATTTCCCTTTGAAAATAATATGTGAAATAGACCAAACGAATGTTCATTTTGGGTACTATGTATTACTCCAAGAGACAGTTGTTTAAATAAGTGATACATTTTTTTTTTTTTTCAACATTCATTCTCCAATCCATTCATTTCAATTTAACATGTACAGTCATTTTTCAACCATATGTAAACTATTTCCCCAGAGCCTAAATTCTACTGTGAACAATCAGCACATTCCGCGGTGCCATCCATCTGCCATGGTCGTGTTCAGACTTGACTTCACACGGGGAGTCAGTGGTGGGATGTGTCCCTGTTTGTGTGTGATAGTCATCTCTACTAAGACAACCGCCAGACAATACAACAAAAACAAACAAAGGGAACATTGAACATCAGCAACATCTCTCAGTCGAGTAGTCTTCAATTTGCTCATTTGTGTCTTGCCAATTCACTGTGTGAATATCAAAGACCAGGACGTAATGTCGGAGTGTGTATTTGTGAGAGAGCGAGAGAGAGAAATGGAGAGATTTTGCACCAGAGAGAGTACTACCACATCACTCCCTTCTTTCTCATTTGCTCTCCTTCCAGACCTCTACGGCGTGTCTTTAGCATGAATAAAAACAGAACCTGACCGTGTTCAGACACTCTTAATAGCTAAGACAGAGGTGAGGTGAAATGACATAAAAAGAGATGAAGGAGGGAGAGATCTTACAGACTGAATTTGACGTCACTGCCACATAACCACGCTAAATTCGAAGTGTAACAGACTGCACGCATAGGAAGAGAAAGTTCAACCTGCTACTTGCATCAGCAGTGTCCTCGTGACACGACCGATAGTGAAAGTGGGTTATTGGCCGTTAACTGGGCCTGTCTGCATGTGCAGCTCAAGGATTTCCTCTTGAAGAATTTCCGTCGCAGAGAGCGGAGTTCAGCCAAGCGAAATGGGGGAGGCTTGGGGGTTGTGTCCCAAATGTAACCCTATTTCACAAATTGTAGTTTACTATATAGAGAATAGGGCGCCATTTTAGACGCAGCCTGGGTCTCCAGTGTATTGGACCGGCTGGCAAGGGGGCGAACCTGATAAAGCCACTTTGGCAGGTCATGTGACCAGCCATGTCAAAATAATCACCCCTCTCTCTAAAGTCGGTACAGGAGAGAGAGCAAATGAGGTTCTCTTCCCTCCGACTTACTCACAGTGCAGTAGTATACTCGATGTTAGAGAATATCAAGGTTACTGACTTAGGAGAGAATGTTTGTACTCCTGTACCAGGACAAAACGCCTACTGTAGCTGCCTGTACACAATCTGCAGGTTAGAGTAGAGCTGTGGCTTGAAGCAACAGAAATACAACCTGCAAGACTGAAAAGCAGAGTGACTGGAGCAGATCTAGAGAAGCCACATGCACTGCAGGTGGCAGCATTGACACAGCAGTATAGACAGTGAAGTATCCATGGGGGCAGGATATTGCAGACGGATATTAGGCTATCTTCTGTTATTCCTGTTTTTAGGGTGTACTGTACATGTCTGAGTTGATCCATTTTAAACAAACCAATAAAGACATTAAGATGAAGTACTGCAGAGGTGTACGATTTAGAATTTGGCCCGAGGTGAAGTTTGTAGTCCGTTATAGAGTTATAACAGAACGGCTAAGAATTATCTTGGGCTGAGAGCTGGTAGTAGAGAGAGAGAGGTTGTGGAGTGAAAAGTAATTATATCATTAGAAAAACTCCTCTCAAAATGTATGCCATTTTAGCCCAAGGAGACAGGCTATGGTGGGGATGAATGCTGTTAATTGTCACCTATGGCAAAATATAATTGCAGATGTGGGGGAGAGAGGATTATCAAAGCTGTTTGGTGCCATTGGGACTGGGTTGGAGTTGGAGGGGCAAATAGATGACAATTTATGATGTGTCTACCTTGCAAATGATAGACCAAATATAATTCCCACTTCCAGTGTCAACAATATACATAAGAATGAAAAGTCCCATTGGTAGGACCACCATGCAGGTTTTCTCTTGCAACAGGTGGTGTAACTAAACCTCCTCCCACTGTGTTAAGCAAGCACTTTAATACATAGGCCTACTTCCCCTTTGCAGAAACATCATGGCACACACAAATTATTTTCTGATATGATTTCCTCTTGGAAAATACTAGCGCTCAATTGAAGTATTGAAAGCACATTGTCATTATGCTCATAGGGTCATTCCATCCCCACTTTAGTAAAACATTTGAATTTGGGTATAAATGTACCACAGTTCCTGAGTTTCTGATATTGAACGACACTGACTGCGTAATTTGCATACATTAAATACTATGCATTCAAATTCGCAGTACGAGGCAAACAATATATTTGCGAGTTTTAGGTCAAATGAGATGAACATTTTGCCTTACACCAAAATGTAGAGCTGGATTATGTTTGACCACCTGCTACAAAAAACTGAATGGCAATTAGAAGTTATAATTTGGGGAAACAGAAACACGTGTCAATGTTACTAGCGGTCAATAACCTCATAAATGTTTCAATAATTACTTTAAACCAACGATAACACTATAGCCAATCAGCACAACATTCATAGGCTACTTGAAACAACGTTTTAAAAACTCACCCTTCTGTTCTAGCAGAACACTACCAAAGAGTATCGTTCCACACCAGAAAGCAGAAAACCGAAGTAGCTCCATTTAGAAACGGATTACAAACTACTCTTCTTTTCATTTACTAAAAGCTTGATTACAGTAAATATCCAGACTTTAATTCGAGACGTTCTTCGGATTTATTTTTCAGTCTGCCTGTTGCTCTCATGCGTCTCAAGCAACCCTGGGTTAAAGTAAATAGTGCAGTCAGAATTCGCCGTATATGAGTCAGACAGTATGTATGCACTTTCATGAAACAGGAAATCTTCAGAAAGGGCAGGACTGTTTTTTCTTCTTCTTTAGCTACTTCTGAACTGCTGGGCTTGTAGCTCACTGGTCTTGAAACATGTTATTATGAGCACAGCGTTTATCGGGAAGGCAAAACTTGAAATGACACCGCTCCAAAATAGATGACAATGCTTTCGAAAGAAGCGAGGAGAGGTATACATCCAAACAAAACATATGAATTTAACACGTCTCTACTTACAATTATGCAACATTTTGAATCATTATTTACATTTTTACACACACTTCACTTCACTGTACCATAGCACACACATTATTGATCAGACAAAATATAGCTGTGTCTGATGTCCACAAACATAAGAACAAATGACATAACTTATTTACTTGCTTCATTAGCACTTTTTCACATGGACCACTCAAACAATTTGTAAAATTTGTAAAAGACTCCAGTCACTCCAGTCATAGACTGTTCACTCTGCTACCGCACGGCAAGCGATACCAAAGCGCCAAGTCTAGGTCCAAAATGCTCCCTAACAGCTTCTACCCCCAAGCTATAAGACTGCTGAACAATTAATCAAATGGCCACCCAGACTATTCACATTGACCCCCCCCCCCCCCCCCCCCCCCCCCCCCTGTTTTTACACTGCTGCTATTTGCTGTCTATTATCTATGCATAGTCACTTTACCTCTACCTACATGTACAAATTAACTCAACTAACCTGTACCCCCCCGCACATTGACTCAGTACCGTTACCCCCTGTATATAGCATTGTTATTGTAATTTTATTTTGTTGTGTTACATTTTTATTTTACTTTTAACTTTAGTTTATTTCGTAAATATTTTCTTAACTCTATTTCTTGAACTGCATTTTTGATTAAGGGCTTGTAAGTAAGCATTTCACAGCAGCGTCTACACTTGTTGTATTCGGCACATGTGACAAATAAAATTTGATTCGATTTGATACATTGCATGTCTCTTCCTGAGGAAAGCTTTTCATTCATCAGAGGGGGGCAGTAAAGGTGGTGAGCGCTCCTTGATGTTCCTAGGTGTTGGTTTGATGGGTGGTACTCAGGGGTTAAGTCTACTGTAACATAAATAACTGGTCTATTGCTGGGCTGCCAGCATATGTTTTTGCTTGGCATACTCAAACCATGATGTCAGGCTTCAGAACCTGGGGCGCAACTTTCACTGGGGATGGGGGACGGGGGGACATAACCCCCCCACATTTTGAAATTGCATTTTTGTCTTCCCCCAGTTTTATCATTGCACTGTGATACACTCGGGGCCCCACTTCCAAAATCCCACGCCCCCCTGTACACCTGTGCCACGTCTATTTCTATTGGCAATAGCAGTGTTCATGACACAAACTGTTCACACCCCTCTTGTTGGTGGAGAGAATTTTGCAATTTTAAAGCTTATTTCCTGCAATTCTACACATTTTGTCATTGGAAGCAAAGAAAATTGTACAGTTTAAAGCAATTTTTCTTGCAATTCTTGCTATGTCTAATGTGTATTCATGTGAGTGACAAAAAGACTACAACAATACCTATGTGATAAAAAACCTAAGTAATAAAACTAGCTGGCATGGGGATCTGGACATTTCTGACAAGTTAGAAATAGCTCTCTAATGTATGCAATGACAAGAGGAACTGATTATGCATTACCCAATTTCGAAATTGCACCTTGTGCATTCTAGTATTACAACTTAAAAAAGTAAGTATAAAGCTGGAGTGAGTTCCTTTAAAATACAAAAACTTTTCTACAATTTTTTTGTTTTTTTGTATTACAACTTTAAAAAGTAAGTATAAAGCTGGAGTGAGTTCCTTTAAAATACAAAAACTTTTCTACAATGTTTCATCCCCTCTTGACTGAAGTTCTTTCTGAAGTGAATGAACTAGCTAGATAGCTAGATACCACAGCCAGTTCAGCTCTAGCCTCTAGCTACACTATATATACTGAAGTATGTAGACACCCCTTCAAATGGGTGGATTCGGCTATTTCAGCCACACCCATTGCTGAGAGGTGTATAAAATCGAGCACACAGCCATGTAATTTCCATAGACAAACATTGGCAGTAGAATGGCCTTACTGAAGAGCTCAATGACTTTCACCGTGGCACCATCACGGACCCCTAGGGGCAGGACGGGGCGATCCAGCTATGTTGTGTGCAAGATTAGGCCTATAATATGAATTCAAATCAAATCTTATTAGTCACATGCGCCGAATACAACAGTGAAATGCTTATTTACAAGACCCTAACCAGCAATGCAGCTAAAAAAATAAGAATAAGAAATAAAAGGAATAAGTAATTAAAGAGCAGCAGTAAAATAACAATAGCGAGACTATATACAGGAGATACCGGTACTATAAGGGCACAGGGCGAGACCCAGATGCAGACACGGGAGGCAGATGGTTCGAGTCTCTGATATTTATTATATTCCAAGGGGCAAGCAAGAGACAGGCAAAAGATCATAACAAGGTCAGAGTCCAGGAGGTACAGGGTGGCAGGTAAGCTCGAGGTCAGTGCAGGCAGAATGGTCAGGCAGGTGGGTACAAAGTCCAGAAACAGGCAAGGGTCAAAACCGGGAGCACTAGAAAAAACAGAGAAAAGTACACAACAGGAGCAAGGAAATAACACGCTGGTTGACTTGACAAGACGAACTGGCAACAGACAAACAGGGAACACAGGAATAAGTACCCAGGGACTAATGAGGAAAACAGGTGACACCTGGAGGTGGGTGAAGACAATTACAAAGACAGGTGAAACAGACAGGTACAGAGTCAATGTGCGGTGGCACCGGTTAGTCCTGGTAATTGAGGTATAGTGCCTTGCAAAAGTATTCATCCCCCTTGGCGTTTTTCCTATTTTGTTGCATTACAACCTGTAATTTAAATTTATTTTTATTTGGATTTCATGTAATGGACATACACAAAATAGTCCAAATTGGTGAAGTGAAATGGAAAAAATTACTTGTTTCAAAAAATAACATTTAAAAATGAAAACGTAAAAGTGGTGCGTGCATATGTATTCACTTTCCTACGAAGCCCTAAATTAGATCTGGTGCAACCAATTACCTTCAGAAGTCACATAATTAGTTAAAGAAAGTCCACCTGTGTGCAATCTAAGTGTCACGTGATCTCAATATATATACACCTGTTCTGAAACTTTGAACATCCCATCGAGCACCATTAAATCCATTATAAAAAATTTAAAGAATATGGCACCACAACAAACCTGCCAAGAGAGGGCCGCCCACCAAAACTCACGGACCAGGCAAGGAGGGCATTAATCAGAGGCAACAAAGAGACCAAAGTTAACCCTGAAGGAGCTGTAAAAGCTCCACAGCGGAGATTGGAGTATCTGTCCATAGGACCAATTTAACCCATACTCTCCACAGAGCTGGGCTTTAGGGAAGTGGCCAGACAAAAGCCATTGCTTAAAGAAAAAAATAAGCAAACACGTTTGGTGTTCGCCAAAATGCTTGTGGGAGACTCCCCAAACATATGGAAGAAGGTACTCTGGTCAGATGAGACTAAAATTGAGCTTTTGACCATCAAGGAAAATGCTATGTCTGTCATGTTTTGTCTTTGATCTTCATGTCTTGTCCCTGTGCTTCCCTCTGCTGGTTATTAGGTTCTTTCCCTCTTTCTATTCCTCTCTCTCCTCCTCCCTCTCTCCCTCCCCCGCTCTCTCTCTCTATCGTTCCGTTCCTGCTCCCAGCTGTTTCTCTTTCTCCTAACGACCTCATTTACTCTTTCACACCTGTCCCCTATTTTGCCCTCTGATTTGAGTCCCTATTTCTCCCTCTGTTTTCTGCTTCTGTCTTTGTCGGATTCTTGTTTGATGTTTGCTGTTCTGTGTCCTTGTTCCGCTCTATCGTGTTTTTGCCTTCATCAGATGCTGCGTGTGAGCAGGTGTCTAGTGGTCGCGTCTCCAGTCGTTCATCTCTACTGACGAGAGGATTTCAGTTTTCCTGTTTTGTTTTTACCTTAGATATATCAGGAGTATCGTTTTTGTCTAAGACTGGAATAAAGACTCTGTTTCTATTTCGTCGCTTTTGGGTCCTCCTTCATCAGCATAACAGAAGAATCCGACCAAGAATGGACCCAGCGACTACGGATTCTCTCTACACTACCGTCAAGTTCCAGGGAGCAATGCTCGGCAGACACGAGCAGGAATTGTCTGCTGCTCGTCAGGCCGTTGAGACCCTGGCCGCTCAGGTTTCCGATCTCTCAGGACAGTTTCAGAGTCTTCGTCTCGTACCACAAGCTACTTCCTGGTCTTCCGAGTCTCCGGAACCCAGGGTTAATAATCCACCATGTTACTCTGGACAGCCCACTGAGTGTCGCTCCTTTCTCACCCAGTGTGATATTGTGTTCTCTCTCCAGCCCAACACATACTCTGGAGAGAGAGCTCGGATCGCTTACGTCATATCACTCCTTACTGGGCGGGCTCGGGAGTGGGGCACAGCTATCTGGGAGGCAAGGGCTGAGTGTTCTGACGTTTATCAGAACTTTAAGGAGGAGATGATACGGGTCTTTGATCGTTCAGTTTTTGGGAAGGAGGCTTCCAGGGGTCTGGCTTCCCTATGTCAAGGTGATCGATCCATAACGGATTACTCTATAGAGTTTCGTACTCTTGCTGCATCCAGTGACTGGAACGAGCCGGCGTTGCTCGCTCGTTTTCTGGAGGGACTCCACGCTGAGGTTAAGGATGAGATTCTCTCCCGGGAGGTTCCTTCCAGCGTGGACTCGTTGATTGCACTCGCCATCCGCATAGAACGACGGGTAGATCTTCGTCACCGAGCTCGGGGAAGAGAGCTCGCGTCAGCGGGGCTTCCCTTCTCCGCATCTCGACCATCTCCTTCCATCGGCTCAGAGACTGAGCCCATGCAGCTGGGAGGTGTTCACATCTCGACTAAGGAGAGGGAACGGAGAATCACCAACCGCCTTTGCTTCTATTGCGGTTCTGCTGGACATTTTGTCATGTCATGTCCAGTTAAAGGTCAGAGATCATCAGTAAGCGGAGGGCTACTGGTGAGCGCTACTACTCAGGTCTCTCCATCAAGTTCCTGTACTACCTTGTCGGTCCATCTACGCTGGACCGGGTCGGCTGCTTCCTGCAGTGCCTTGATAGACTCTGGGGCTGAGGGTTGTTTTATGGACGAAGCATGGGCTCGGAAACATGACATTCCTCTCAGAGAGTTAGGGAGGATCACACCCATGTTCGCCTTAGATGGTAGTTCTCTCCCCAGTATCAGATATGAGACACTACCTTTAACCCTCACAGTATCTGGTAACCACAGTGAGACCATTTCTTTTTTGATTTTTTGTTCACCTGTTACACCTGTTGTTTTGGGTCATCCCTGGCTAGTATGTCATAATCCTTCTATTAATTGGTCTAGTAATTCAATCCTATCCTGGAACATTTCTTGTCATGTGAAGTGTTTAATGTCTGCTATTTCTCCTGTTTCTTCTGTCCCCTCTACTCAGGAGGAGCCTGGTGATGTGACAGGAGTGCCGGAGGAACATCATGATCTGCGCACGGTCTTCAGTCGGTCCAGAGCCAACTCTCTTCCTCCTCACCGGTCGTATGATTGTTGTATTGATCTCCATCCGGGGACCACTTCTCCTCGGGGTAGATTATTCTCTCTGTCGGCTTCCGAACGTAAGGCTCTCGATGATTATCTGTCTGCTGAAGGCATTCAGATGGATCCCGCTAAGGTCCAGGATGTCAGCGATTGGCCTGTTCCTAAGTCACGTGTCGAGTTACAGCGCTTTCTCGGTTTCGCTAATTTCTATCGGCGTTTCATTCGTAATTTCGGTCAAGTGGCTGCTCCTCTCACAGCTCTGACTTCTGTCAAGTCTTGCTTTAAGTGGTCTGGTTCCGCCCAGGGAGCTTTTGATCTCCTCAAGAAGCGTGTTACATCCGCCCCTATCCTTGTTACTCCTGACGTCACTAAACAATTCATTGTCGAGGTTGACGCTTCAGAGGTGGGCGTGGGAGCCATTCTGTCCCAGCGCTTCCAGTCTGACGATAAGGTCCATCCCTGCGCTTACTTTTCTCATCGATTGTCGCCATCGGAACCCGAGGGGATTCTCCCTGAAGGGCGTGTTGTCGGGTTGACTGTCTGGGGAATTGAGAGACAGGTAAAGCAAGCACTCACTCACACTGCGTCGCCGCGCGCTTGTCCTAGTAACCTTCTGTTCGTTCCTGTCTCTATTCGTCTGGCTGTTCTTCAGTGGGCTCATTCTGCCAAGTTAGCTGGTCACCCCGGCGTTCGGGGTACGCTTGCTTCTATTCGCCAGCGGTTTTGGTGGCCTACTCAGGAGCGGGACACGCGCCGTTTCGTGGCTGCTTGTCCGGACTGCGCGCAGACTAAGTCAGGTAACTCTCCTCATGCCGGTCGTCTTAGACCGCTTCCCATTCCTTCTCGACCATGGTCTCAGATCGCCTTAGACTTTAGTACCGGTCTGCCTTCGTCTGCGGGGAGGACTGTGAGAGCCGCCAATAAACGTAGGATTAAGAGTCCTAGGTATTGTCGCGGTCAGAGAGTGTGGCTTTCCACTCGTAACCTTTCCCTTACGACAGCTTCTCGCAAGTTGACTCCGCGGTTCATTGGTCCGTTTCGTGTCTCTCAGGTCGTTAATCCAGTCGCTGTGCGACTGCTTCTTCCGCGACATCTTCGTCGCGTCCACCCTGTCTTCCATGTCTCTTGTGTCAAGCCTTTTCTTCGCGCCCCCGTTCGTCTTCCCTCCCCCCCTCCCGTCCTTGTCGAGGGCGCACCTATTTACAAGGAACGGAGGATCATGGACATGCGTTCTCAGGGACGTGGTCAACAGTACTTAGTGGATGGGGAGGGTTTCGGTCCTGAGGAGAGGAGTTGGGTTCCATCTCGGGACGTGCTGGACCGTTCGTTGATTGATGATTTCCTTCGTCGCCGCCAGGGTTCCTCCTCGAGTGCGCCAGGAGGCGCTTGGTGAGTGGGGGGGTACTGTCATGTTTTGTCTTTGATCTTCATGTCTTGTCCCTGTGCTTCCCTCTGCTGGTTATTAGGTTCTTTCCCTCTTTCTATTCCTCTCTCTCCTCCTCCCTCTCTCCCTCCCCCGCTCTCTCTCTCTATCGTTCCGTTCCTGCTCCCAGCTGTTTCTCTTTCTCCTAACGACCTCATTTACTCTTTCACACCTGTCCCCTATTTTGCCCTCTGATTTGAGTCCCTATTTCTCCCTCTGTTTTCTGCTTCTGTCTTTGTCGGATTCTTGTTTGATGTTTGCTGTTCTGTGTCCTTGTTCCGCTCTATCGTGTTTTTGCCTTCATCAGATGCTGCGTGTGAGCAGGTGTCTAGTGGTCGCGTCTCCAGTCGTTCATCTCTACTGACGAGAGGATTTCAGTTTTCCTGTTTTGTTTTTACCTTAGATATATCAGGAGTATCGTTTTTGTCTAAGACTGGAATAAAGACTCTGTTTCTATTTCGTCGCTTTTGGGTCCTCCTTCATCAGCATAACAATGTCTGGCGCAAACCCAACACCTCTCATCACCCTGAGAATACCATCCCCACAGTAAAGCATGGTGGTGGCAGCATCATGCTGTGGGGATGTTTTTCACCGGCAGGGACTGGGAAACTGGTAAGAATTGAAGGAATGATGGATGGCACTAAATACAGGGAAATTCTTGAGCGAAACCTGTTTGTCTTCCAGAGATTTGACACTGGGACGGAGGCTCACCTTCCAGCAGGACAATGACCCTAAGCATACTGTTAAAGCAACACTCGAGTGGTTTAAGGGGAAACATTTAACTGTCTTCGAATGGCCTAGTCAAAGCCCAGACCTCAATCCAATTGAGAATCTGTGGTATGACTTAAAGATTGCTGTACACCAGCGGAATCCATCCAACTTGAAGGAGCTGGAGCAAGAGACTTGCAGCTGTAATTGCTGCAAAAGGTGGTTCTACAAAGTATTGACTTTGGTGGGGTGAATAGTTATGCACACTCAAGTTTTCAGTTTTTTACAACAAACAAATATTTTGCATCTTCTAAGTGATAGGCATGTTGTGTAAATCAAATTATACAAACCCCCCCAAAAAAATCAATTTTAATTCCAGGTTGTAAGGCAACAAAATAGGAAAAATGCCAAGGGGTTGAATATTTTCGCAAGCCACTGTAATATTTACATGTGGGCAGAGTTATTAAGGTGACTATGCATAGATAATAACAGAGAGTAGCAGCGGCATAAAAGGGGGTTGGGGTGGGCAATGCAAATAGTCTGGGTATCCGTTTGATTAGATTTTCAGGAGTCTTTTGGCTTGGGGGTAGAAGCTGTTTAGAAGCCTCTTGGACCTAAACTTGGCGCTCCGGTACCGCTTGCTGTGGGGTAGCACAGAGAACAGTCTATGACTAGGGTGGCTGGAGTCTTTACCAATTTTTAGGGCCTTCCTCTGACACCGCCTGGTGTAGAGGTCCTGGATGGCAGGAAGCTTGGCCCTAGTGATGTACTGGGCCGTACACACTACCCTCGGTAGTGCCTTGCGGTCAGAGGCCAAGCACTTGCCATACCAGGCAATGATGCAACCAGTCAGGATGCTCTTGATGGTGCAGCTGTAGAACCTTTTGAGGATCTGAGGACCCATGCCAAATCTTTTCAGTCTCCTGAGGTAGAATAGGTTTTGTCATGCCCTCTTCAGGACTGTCTTGGAGTGCTTGGACCATGTTAGTTTGTTGATGTGGACACCAAGGAACTTGAAGCTCTCAACCTGCTCCACTACAGCCCATCGATGAGAATGGTGGCATGCTCATCCTCCTTTTCCTGTAGTCCACAATCATCTCCTTTGTCTTGATCATGTTGAGGGAGAGGTTGTTGTCCTGGCACCACATTGCCAGGTCTCATACCTCCTCCCTATAGGCTGTCTCGTCGTTATCGGTGGTCATGCCTACCACTGTTGTGTCATCGGCAAACTTAATGATGGTGTTGGAGTCATGCCTGGCCGTGCAGTCATGAGTGAACAGGGAGTACAGGAGGGGACTGAGCATGCACCCCTGAGGGGCCCCTGTGTTGAGGATCAGCGTGGCAGATGTGTTGCTACCTACCCTCACCACCTGGGGCGGCCCGTCAGGATGTCCAGGATCCAGTTGCAGAGGGAGGGGTTTAGTCCCAGGGTCCTTATTGATGAGCTTTGAGGGCACTATGGTGTTGAACGCTGAGCTGCAGTCAATGAATAGCAATCTCACAAAGGTGTTCCTTTTGTCCAGGTGGGAAAGGGCAATGTGGAGTGCAACAGAGATTGCGTCATCTGTGGATCTGTTAGGGCTGTATGCAAATTGGAGTGGGTCTAGGGTTTCTGGGATAATGGTGTTGATGTGAGCCATGACCAGCCTTTCAAAGCACTTCATGGCTCCAGACGTGAGTGCTACGGGTCAGTAGTCTTTCAGGCAGGTTACCTTAATGTTCTTGGGCATGGGATTATGGTGGTCTGCTTGAAACATGTTGGTATTACAGATGGGGACAGGGAAAGGTTGAAAATGTTAGTGAAGACACTTGCCAGTTGGTCAGTGAATGCTCGCAGTACACGTCCTTGTGAAAGTTGACCTGTTTAAAGGTCACATCGGCTGCGGAGAGCGTGATCACACAGTCGTCTGGAACAGCTGGTGCTCTCATGCATGTTTCAGTGTTATTTGCCTCGAAGCGAGCATAGAGGTAGTTTAGCTCGTCTGGTAGGCTCGTGTCACTGGGCAGTTCTCGGCTGCGCTTCCCTTTATAGTCTAATGGTTTGCAAGCCCTGCCACATCCGACGAGCGTCAGAGCCAGTGTAGTACACGTGAATTACAGTGTCCTCTAATTATTGGGACAGTGAAGCATTTTTTCTTCTTTTGGCTCTATACTCCAAAAGTGTCACGCCCTGATCTGTTTCACCTGTCCTTGTGATTGTCTTCACCCCCTCAAGGTGTCACTTATTTTCCCTGGTTTATTTATCCCTGTGATTCCTGTCTCTCTGTGCCAGTTCGTCTTGTATGTTCAAGTCAACCAGCGTTTTTTTCCCGTGCTCCTGCTTTTCTATTCTCTTTTACTAGTCCTCCCGTTTTTGACATTTGCCTGTTTTTCATTCCCGCCTACCTGACCATTCTGCCTGCCCTGACCTCGAGACTGCCTGCCTGCCTGCCTTTCTGTACCTCTGGAACTCTGAACAGGTTTTGACCTTTTGCCTGTCCACAACCATTCTCTTGCCTACCCTTTTTGGATTGTTAATTAACATCTTGGACTCTAACCATTTGCATCCTGTGTCTGCATCTGGGTCAACCCTTGTGCCCTTACAGTATGAACTGGCCATGACAGAGGCAGCAGACCTGGACCAGCTCCGCCACTCTGTCTCCCTGCAGGGAGCCGCCATTGGGAGGCATGAGGAGCTACTGCAGGACCTTCTGGAAGGGCTTTGACGGAACGCCACGACCAGGGGTTTAAGGCTATTATGGAGAAAATCAGAAGCAAATCAGGGAGTTAGCTCATAGGCAGCCTGCCACCTCTGAGAACCCCCAACCACTCAGAAACTTTTTCCCTGTGAGTGGTGAGGTTTTACAGCCTACCCCGGCTCCCCGAGATCCCCGCTTACCTCCTTCGGATCTGCCCAGGACCAAAAGCTTCATCCCTGTGCCTTCCTGTCCCATCGACTCAACTCTGCAGAAAGAAACTACGACGTGGATAACCGAGAACTCCTGGCGGTCAAGATGGCACTGGAGGAGTGGAGACACTGGCTGGAGGGAGCTGAACATCCGTTTTTGGTCTGGACCGACCACAAGAATCTGAAATATCTCCGCACAGCCAAGCGCCTTAATTCCAGGCAGGCCCGGTGGGCTCTGTTATTTACTAGGTTCAATTTCACCATCTCCTACCGCCCAGGGACCAAAAACGTGAAGCCGGACACTCTGTCCCGTCTATACAGATCCTCTGCCACTCCCTCTGAATCTGAGACCATCCACCCTGCCTCTTGTTTGACGGCTTCTGTTGTTTGGGGAATTGAGGCTCTGGTCCGCAAGGCTCAGCCTTCCCAGTCGGACATTGGGCCCGGCTAACTGTCTGTTTGTGCCTGATGCGGTCCGGTTTAAGGTCCTGGAATGGGCTCACTCCTCCAGGCTTACCGGTCATCCTGGTACTCACAGGACCCTGGCTTTCCTCCGTCAACACTTCTGATGGCCTACTATGGTTCCTGATGTCTCGGCCTTGGTCGCCGCATGCATGGTATGCGCGCAAAGCAAGACTCCGCGGCATGCTCCGTTTGGCCTCCTACAGCCACCTCCTGTCCCTCATCGCCCCTGGTCCCATATTTCTCTGGATTTCATCACTGGGCTTCCTCTGTCAGATGGTAACACCACCAATCTGATGGTGGTGGATAGGTTTTCCAAAGCCATGGAATCCATGGACTCCCGGTCGACATGGTCTCAGATTGGGTCCTCTGTTCTGGTCGCGATTCTGGAAGGCGTTCTGGATCCAATCCAACGGCCAGTCGGCGCGAGCCAATCAAGACATGGAGACGACACTTCGTTGTCTGGTTGCTAGTAACCCCACCACCTGGAGCCAGCAACTGGTCTGGGTGGAATATGCTAGGAACACTCTTCCCTGCTCGGCTACTGGACTCTCCCCCTTCGAAGGCTCCATGGGGTATCAGCCTCCGCTCTTCCCAGAGCAAGAAGTTGAGGTCAACATACCCTCAGCCCAGATGTTCGTCCGCCGCTGTCGGTGTACCTGGAAAAGTGCTAGGGCGGCTCTTCTCAAGACCATGTCCAGGTATCGTCGACAAGCGGACCGCCACCGGACTCTGGCTCCCCTCTATCGGATCGGGCAGAGGGTATGGTTGTCCACACGGGACCTGCCCCTCCGGGTGGAATCCAGCAAACTTTCCCCCCGTTTCAATTGGTCCTTTCCCCATTTCTAGAGTCCTTAGTCCCATTGCTGTTCGCCTGCTGTTACCCCGTACCCTCCGTGTTCACCCTACTTTTCATGTGTCCAAGATTAAGCCCTTGTCTCACAGTCCTTTGTCTTCTGTCTCTAGACCTATCCCTCCCCCCGTGTCATCGACGGTCAGCCAGTGTACACGTTGAGACACAAACTGAGGGTTCGACCACAGGGCAGGGGTTTCCAGTACCTGGTTATGGCCCGGAGGAGAGGTTCGTGGTTCCCACTAAAGACATTCTGGACCCTGCCCTCATCACCGACTTTCACCGTCAGCACCCCGGTCAGCCAGGTATGCGCCCAGGTAGGACGCATGGTGGTGCCCTAGAGGGGGGGGGGGAGTCACGCCCCTAATCTGTTTCACCTGTCTTTGTGATTGTCTCCCCCCACCACCAGATGTCACCTGTTTTCCTCATTAGTCCCTGGGTATTTATTCAGGTGTTCCCTGTTGGTCTGTTGCCAGGTTGTCTTGTCTAGTCCAGTCAACCAGCGTGTTTTTCAGTGCTCCTGCTTTTTCTTATCTCTCTTTTGCTAGTTCTCCCGGTTTTGACCCTTGCCTGCCTTGACTCTGAACCCGCCTGCCTGCCCTGACCTCGAGCCTACCTGCCACTCTGTACCTCCTGGACTCTGACCATGTTCATGATCTCTTGCCTGCCCCTTGGAATATAATAAATATCAGAGACTCTAACCATATGCCTCCCGTGTCTGCATCTGGGTCTCGCCCTGTGCCCTCATAATAACTTTCTCACTCATCTTCATTCAGGATTATCCATAAACATGGTAGCATCCACATTCATGTAAAGGTGTTTCGAAACATGTTCTATTCTTCTTTACAATAAAAGTGACCCCAAAAGGACCCTAAAATTGTTTAGAAATGCATGAAATTAGCTTTAGATGCCCCCAAAATTTGTAGGGAGGCCTTCCAGACCCCCCGACAGTTTATGTCCCCCCGACCTTGAGACCTGAGCCTCGTAACTCTATACAGATGACGTCTCTACCTCTCTACACAACAAGGTATGGCTGCCTTTCATTGGAGTGCAATTACACTCACATAACACATGCATAATAGTTATTTTTCTGTATTTTCTGAATTTCTGTATGAAAGATCATTTGTTTATAATGTGCAAACATTTCCGTTTTGTGGTGAGTGTGTGTGTCATATTTTCAGCACAGTCAGATGGCCAAGCCACAAGGTGGAGGCCACAGAGGCTGTGAAGTAAGTCATAAACACAGTTCCTCACTCAACACAACGTGTAAACAAACCTGTTCTAACTTTGTTTTAATAACTTTATCTACTTCACCTCAATAAAAAAAAAATACACCCACATGCCCAAAGAAATCATACACATCTGTATTAATATTATGCCCTCACATGTGCTTTAAAGAGAAAGACAGGCTTCAGTGTCAGTCACAGCTTACATTTGCAATGTTTTGTCAGATAAACAAGAAGTGGGCAAACATCCTGAGTGGAATTTTGTTCAATAGCAGGTGCTTGACATTCATGAAAACCTCTCAGGCCAAGTCTGCAAACAGAGAAACCGGTGACACATCTCCGTGTGCCTCCCTTACTAAAACACTGATGACAAACAACCACAACAAGCACACTTATAGACATTCTGAAATGTCAGCCTCTTAACACCTCTCTGTCTTAGTTACTTAAGATACTGACTCTCTCCCACACGCATGCAAGCACAAACGTACACACACACACAAAGTTGGACCCAAACCCAAATGTACCCGACGACAACCAGAACTAGACCCAATTGAACCCTAGTTCCGAAAAAAGTATGTTCATCAGCCAAGTTGCTCTTCTGGTTAAAAAATTCCTTAAGTAAAATAATACAAAAATCCCCATCAAAATCCGCCAGTTTAAGCCAAAGATATTTTATTTTTCATGGGCTGTCCTCTCTATCCACCGAATCCGCCTATGTCGGCCTTCCGCATCTGCGGTGGAAGGTGGCCGAGCTACGGTGATGTTAGTCAGACCATGAGAATCCCCTCCCCCAAAAGACTTAGACTTTTAGAGTGTCTATGAATAGGTCTTTAAAATGTTGGCTAGACCTTCTATAAGTCAATAAAATCACCTTATTAGCTTAAAATGAATATGCTATACAAAGCCGTGGTCGGGTCCATTCGGGTCTATCAGCTGGAGCTACATAGACCTGTAACCCGATGACAATCAAATAGGACCCGACCCAGAACCAATGGAAAAGGTTTGAATTTTGGACTGGGGTCCCTGGTTCGGGTTGGCCCGTGAAGATCTCTAACACACACACACACACACACTTATGTTCCCTCCCCTGCATGGCATTCACTGGAATTACGCCATATAGATTACAGGAACATTTTCGAGAAATCACTAGACAGCCACCCTGATCCCAGTAGAGAACTATAAACAAAGCTAGATAATGAAGTGTCAGTTCTTGAGGCAGGGGAGCTTACTTACGGGTGTGGTTTTATGTAGTTGTTGGAGAGTTCCCAATGAGTTAGCGTAACATGTAGGGCTGCTCCTCTTACCATCAAGATGAATCAACAGTGTGGACGCATGCATTTACATGTTATGAGACGATCAGGATGGAAGCGTTTACATTTGAAAAGCATGACACATCTGGAGAAAAGCACATTACAATGTTTGAAAAATGTCCTGCACTCTCCCTTTCGTGGTTATCACTATGATTGGAAAAAGAGGTTGTAACGAGGTAATGACACTCACATGACCTCGAAAACCCGCTTTAGGGACTGCACCCACACATGAACTCCTTGTGACTGCATCTTGCCCACAAAGCCACAGTGTAACCATAAGATGGTGATAACACTCCTGCAGCAACTCAAGGGAACGTGACTCACCAACACACTGCCCTCAAATCTCCCTCGTGTGTCACGCCAATGAGCACTGCTCTGCAGAACTCTGCAGAGTACAACCAGTCAAACAGTTGACTGAAATGAGGTACGATACAGTCCCCTATTGCTGTGCAGCATGTTAAAGTTTGTTCCGTGGTGAAGTAGTTATGTATGCACAATGGTAGTCTATGATCATGTCTGGTGAAAGATGCTGACCTCACAAGCATATATTTAATTAGTCAACCATAATGCAAGTGTGATGTAGACAGAAACCAGCCATTCTCTCTTTACTGCCCCCATTGGATATCAAGTAGCAACAGCAGCAAGACTTGACCATACCAAGCTCAGTTTACCTATCAACATATCACACACACAATGAACAATATCCTACCTACATTGTGCATAAGTGAGAACTGTTGTTTATGCAGCACTTTACCATTAATTGCCCCATGGGTTTGCTGTGCATAGGAAGGATGGGGGAAGTAAAGTCCCATAGAGGTCATGCTGACAACACGCTCACTATCTTATGTTACCTTCCTGAAATGCTTTGTCTTAACATTAGTCACACAGTAGGGCCCGTTTCTCAGAGCCACCCCAAAACGCTGCCACCATATCACAACATTCTTTCGGCCATTGTTCTCCAGGGGAAAATTGAGCGGTGTCCAAAAAAGGTCTAGCTTTTGAATGGAAATGTATTAGTGGAGACAAAACGAACAACTCAGAGCCTGTCGCTGATAGGGGGTTTTGAGTTTGGCAACATACTGTTGCTGGAAATATGTATTTTTTTCCTCAGTTTTTATGGTTAGTGATCCAAACACCCTGAATGCAGTCAAGAGTGATGTAAAATGTACACAGGTCTACACAGGTCTGATGTACACAGGTCTATGTTAGAAAACTGTTCAAAACTCTTGACTAAATCGCAATGTCATGTTCCCATTGATAAGAAGTGCAATAATAGAAAAAAACCCCAGACTGAACACAAAAATGAAAGAATGTGAACTATGTATTTTCTGATTTTCAGGAAAGCATTTTCTGTGAATATTTGTTTTATAGTGCCGAAATGAACGATAATTTCATAAGAACCCACATCATCATTCATCTTCCAATATCCTAGAGAACCACAAATGCCCATAACCACCTCTCCTTATATCCCCAGGCAAGACGAGAATCAGTGGGGTGGTTTACAAGAAATCCGGATTAAAGAAGAAATCTGGTAGGGCCTAATTGTTTCAAGAGGATTGTCTATGTGTACATGAAGAGTTTGGTTGGACCCGGTCTTGGTATTTGTTCCCAGCCTGTCATTATGTGATGTCTGTGGGGAGAGGCGAATAGAGGGTGGTCATGCCACTCTCCAAACCCAGATTAAAGGGGACTGTTACAGCCAGAACGGTTGAGAGAGCCCCCTTCTTTTCTCTGGATGAAAACAATTCAGTATTATGCATCACTGATGTGAGTAAGGGAAAGAGAAGACTTACACAGGGAATGTGCATAGCATGACCCACAAGAACAAATACTATAGTATACTATGGAATAAATACTATTGCATTCAATGTAGTGTTTTTTCTGACTTTACTGTAGTATTCACTGTTGTGTTTTTGCGGACTAAAGTCTGCAAAAACACTACAGTGAATACTGTACTATTTACTTGAGTATAATGTAGTATTTACAGTTAACTATAGCATAAATACTGTAATAAAAGAACTTTAGTACTGAATATAATATAATAATTAATGTGGTGTTTTTGCAGACTAGTATACTGTAATATTTACTGTAGTGTTTTTGCAGACTAGTATACTGTAATATTTACGGTAGTGTTTTTGTGGACATTACTGTAGCATTTACTATAGTGTTTTTGTTTTATTACCTTTGAAATAGAAGTCGAGGCTTTCTCCTTGAGGAAACCTACTGGAGAGTTACTAAAATAGTACATTTGCCAGAACCTCTAGACAGGTAGAACTGGGGTCTGAACGGAGAGTTCAGCACTTTCTCCACCTAGATGGAACACAATATTGTCTATACTTGGCATGTAGGTTTCTCAGTTAGGGGTGGAACAAATTCTACAGTATAGACCTAAGTATTCTACAGTATACTACAGAATTCTATAATAAGTACTGTAGTATTCTATAGTAAACTGTAGTATTTTTTTTTCCATGTGGGATATGACCTGGGAAAATCGAATAGAATGACCAGATCTTCATTCAAGCTGGCTTTCATCATTCGATAGTCGTCTGATGAGAACACGAATTTCTTCCATTGCAATTAGATGAAAGAAAGGATGTCGAGCAGCACAGGGAACCGCACTGTAACATAGAGCGTTAGTTCTTCTAGTTAGATGAATGTTACAACTAAGAAGTAACCAGGAATCTTGGTTTTATAGCACCAGAAGGACCGCTTCCTCAGATCCATAGAACAAAAACGTAGGCCCTGATTCCTGATCCGAGTTAAGGACACGTAAATGGAACGTTTTTTAAGCACTTTTCTCTATGCGTATTCTGACCTCGAACTTGTGTGAATAACATGCTATTCCCATGCTTAAGTTCGCGATCAGAATACGCATAGATCTCAGCCATGTAATTGTTGCTGGCAATTTTTATTTTTATTTATTGAACCTCTATTTAACTAGGCAAGTCAGTGAAGAATAAATTCTTATTTACAATGACGGCCTACCCCGGACGACGCTGGGCCAATTGCGCGCTGCCCTATGGGACTGTCAATTATGGCCCGGTTGTAATACAGCCTGGAATCAAACCAGGGTCTGTAGTGATGCCTCTAGCACTGAGATGAAGTGCCTTAGACCGCTGCGCCACTCGGGAGCCCTATAATCATTAGTAACAGTTGATAATATAAAAAAAGACATGTAGGCTAATTAAATCGTTATAGAGCAGAGTGTTAATTAACACCAGTACTGAGCTATATTGTAATTTTCTAACTTGAGGAATATATTTTCCTTTGTTAATGATTCAATGGAATCAACCAAAACACATTTCTAAAATTATATAAAATATTTAAAAAACAAGGGTCATAATTATTGACAGCCCTGTTTTCAACTCTTTTTACACCCTCGGGCACTGAGCTTTTCTCTATAATATTGTATGAGATTGGAGAACACATTGAGAGGGACCATTCAGAGGGTTTGGGTTAAATGTGGAAGACACATTTCAGTTGAATGCATTCAGTCGTACAGCTGACTAGGCATCCCCCTTTCCTTCCCTTTCCTCTGTACAGAATCTTTCCATATCCTTGATATCGTTTGGTCAGTGCTTATGGACTGCTCTCTTCAATTTAGACCACATGTTTTCATTGGGGTTTAAGTCCGGAGACTAAAACGGCCATTCCAAACTGTTGATTTTGTGGTCAATTAACCATTTCTTTGTGGACTTTGTTTTGTGCTTGGGGTTACTGTCTTGCTGGAAGATCCACTTGCTGACAAGTTTCAGCCTCCTGGCAGAGGCAACCAGATTTTTGGCTAAAATGTCCTGGTACTTGGTAGAGTTCATGATACCTTTGACCTTAACAAGGGCCCCAGGACCAGTGGAATCGAAATAGCCCGATAAGATCAAATATCCGCCACCATATTTCACAGTAGGTATGAAGTTCTTATCTGCGTATGCTTTTTTCTTTCAACGCCAAACCTACCACTGGTTTTCGGGGCCACAATCTGCATTTTCTCTCATCTGACTGTAGCACCCGGTTCCAATCCAAGTGCCAATGCCGTTTAGCAAACTCCAGGTTGTTTCCGTTTGTTGTTTGCTCTCGATAAAATGTTTTTTCTGGCGACCCTTCCAAAGAGCCTGTTGGCATGGAGGTGGTGTTTTATTGTAGATTTAGAGACTTCCGGCTCCATTCAATCCGTATCGCGGAAGTTCAGCGTTAAGGTGTGATTGAAATATACAGAAACTCTGCATATGTCGGCTCAATCGGAAATGACGTTTAAACGTCTATTGTGCAATCTGCAACACTTCAGTCATTTCTGCTCATCTTTATCAAGGGTGTCATCCATTTCGAACCTGACTGTATATTAAATGCTACTCATCGCTGTAGACCTTTGAAGAAGTCGAAGGAGATTTTTGCTTTGAAAATCAAAAGGAGCGTTTTTGTGAGGTTGGTACACAAATTATGTCATTAAAACTTAAAATGGCCCCCTTCTTTTTCAGTTCTGTGCATGTGGTTTTTGAAAGGAACTCAGAAATGTGCTTCTCACACACTAGATTGAGTCTGCTCACTGTAATGTTGTGACTTGGGAGGTTTATCAAAGCGCAAAATATACATTATCCCTCTCTGTCTCTCCCTCTACCGCACCTGCTGTCTTGACCTCTAAATGCTCGGCAATGGAAAACCAACTGACATTAACTCCCGAGGTGCTGACCTCTTGCACCCTCTACACCCCCTGTAATTATTATTTGACCCCGCTGGTCATCTATGAACGTTTGAACACCTTGAAGAACAGTCTGGCCTTAATGGCCTTGTACTATTTTAATCTCCACCCGGCACATCCAGAAGAGGACTGGCCACATCTCAGAGCCTGGTTCCTCTCTAGGTTTCTTCCTAGGTTCCTGCCTTTCTAGGGCGTTTTTCGTAGCCAGCATGCTTTCTACATTGCTTTCTGTTCGGGGGTTTTAGCCAGTGTTTCTGTGTAACCACTTTGTGACACCTGCTGATGTAAAAAGGGCATTATAAATACATTTGGTTGATGGATGTATGTGTGGTGTAGTTCTTTGAAGAGTCCTTGTCTTGAAGTGAAGCCACATTTTGAGAGAAAGTGTTACCACCACTCTCTGCCACCCTCAACCTCAAAGTCAATGATATTCTCTCTGATGAAAGAGCAGCACAAAATGATAAGGTTGCTCCTCCTCAGCATTGTCCACTGTTCCCTTTATTTTCTCTCTCTATCTCCCACCTCCCCTTTCAATTCAATTCAATGGGCTTTATTGGCATGGAAAACACATGTTCACATTGACAAAGCAAGTGAAGTAGATAATATACAAAAGTGAAACAAACAATCAAAATTAACAGTAAACATTATTCTTTTGGAACTTCTGTGAGTATAAAGACATTACAAATGTCATATTATGTATATATACAGTGCTGTAACAATGTACAAATGGTTAAATTACAAAAGGGGAAAGTATTTATCTCCTTTCCCTTATCCCTTCCCACACGAAGCCACCATTGGCTCTCTACAGCTGAAAAACACCAGTGTGCGACGTCCAAATGTGTCCTCTGTCTCCAGTGGAGCGTGGTCAGTGTAGATGTGTGGATGCACCAGGGTGTGAGAGAGAGGCTGTTTGGTGGTGTTTTGGGTGTTCCAGACAAGGCAGGAAGCAGCACTCATCCTGTACCACCTTCTGCTCTTAGTTCGGGCAGGAAATACCACGGCAACCCACCGCTGATAAGACCAAGGAGCTGAGGGACACATGGTAAACAATACAGTACCAGACAAAAGAGAGAAACTATACACTGTGTGTGTGTGTGTGTGTGTGTGTGTGTGTGCATGAAACAGAGAGAGAGAGAGAGAGAGAGAGAGAGCAAGAAAGCAGGAATCTATGTACAGTATCTATTGAGTAGGAATACAGTGCATGTTCGTGTGAGCAGGAAGTAAGAATACAATATTTGTTTGAGCAGGAATACAGGGTACGTTTGTGTTTCTGTGGTCCACTTGTGTGAGTCTGTGTGCGTTCGTGCGCGTGTATGTGTGCACGTATCTGCAGAGTTCGTGGGGGGGGGGGCGTGCTTACGTGCTTTTGTATGACTATGTGTTTGCGCAAGAATGGACCACATGTTATTGGGTGTGAGTGTGTACAAGTCTTGATCGATATCAGTAGAACTACCCGTAACGGTCAGCCAGCAGAGCAGACGTGTTCTCTTGACTCAGTGGAAAGAGCGGATGCTGTTAAAAATGGCTAATATCGGTGACGTCAATAGACCAAATGGAAATCATTTAACGCCTCATTCCTTGGGTTTTCCTCAAGTGGAGCAGTTATTTCCCCTCGCTGCTTAGCAAATTGACCGTGACTGTGAACATGCATTCACATAATATGCACATTCTTTCCCCTTATGGAAACGAGTGCAGCTGAAGTCTGTGCATTGCTTGGATCAGGAAGGGAAAACCGGCACAGGTTCTCTTTCATTTGCATGTGACTAGACCATGGTGCTTGCCTATGGAGCGGCACGAGGAACTGCCCCTCCCTATCTTTAGGCTGTGTTCACACCTCTAGTCTCTTGGCCCTTCCAGCCCTACTTACTATGCCTGTGAAATGTGATTGTCCCACCTAGCAATCTTAAGATGAACGCACCAATTGTAAGTCACTCTGGATAAGAGCGTCTGCTTAAATGACTCAAATGTAAATGTAATAACTGAAACCTGAAAAAAAGTATGTTGGCGGAAAACAGCATTTAATGCGCTGAAGCACTAACCACACAACTTCCTTAAATGATGTTTTCATTTGGACAAGGGCATACATTTTATGTTACTCATCAATTCTAACGAAGGCTGAATTCAACACGCCTTAGGAGTCAGTGCTCTTTAGAGATTTCTACGGCCTTATCCAAAGATGGCCTGCCAAACTTTCTCGCTGTGAGGTATGTCCTCACTCAGAACACTCCCACCTATTTCCACCCCATTTCTCTGGACAGGGAGATGATTTAGATGTATTAGGAAATCTGACTTAGGCAGCACGGTCCAGCTCAGCTCGATTGCTATGGAGACTGTGAGGTGCAGCATCAGTTCTTTGAGTTATATCTCAAGTTCCAAATCTGAATTATGGTTTGTCTCAAGTGAGTTATAATCATTTGGTTGAATGCTTTGACAAATTAACAGTTTGCTGTGTGTTTTCCCACTTTAGTCAGAGTTCATAAAAACAAAATGAAGCAAAAATGCAACCACATAGTACTAGTATTTAAAAATATTGATATCGGTATAAGAGTAGGATTTACAGTAAACTGAAACAGATAGATAGTCAAACAGACATAGCCAGGATTAAACTAAACAGAGAAACACACATCTTACCTGTCAGATAACTACCAGTACTCAGCATTTTAAATTCAATTTCCTCTCAATGTATCCAAGTTTCAAGTCCTTCTGAATGTGATTACACCCACCCGTATATGGATGAAGGAAAAGAGATGAGGGATAAGGAATGAGTGATGGGAGGGAGAAACACTGTTCATCATATGCTAACAAACGGGCCTCAGATGATAATAGCTGCTGGGGGAACAGTAGTAATATTGTTTGTGATGTGTTGCTTTTCCCTTTTGTTGGAATAAAAACAGGCTTCTGATGTAAGCCTCAAATAAAATAACATTATATTTGTCACATGCCAAATACAACGGGTGTAGCCCTTCCCAACAATGTAGAGTTGACAAATAATAATAAAAAGACAAATAGTAACACAAGAGGAATAAAATACACAAGAATGGAGCTATACATACAGGAAGTACCAGTACCAGATCAATGTGGAGCTATATGCAGAGAGTACCAGATCAATGTGGAGCTATATACAGGGAGTACCAGTACCAGATCAATGTGCAGATATATATACAGGAAGTACCAGTACCAGATCAATGTGCAGATGTATATACAGGGAGTACTAGTACCAGATCAATGTGCAGAGGTATATACAGGAAGTACCAGTACCAGATCAATGTGCAGATGTATATACAGGGAGTACTAGTACCAGATCAATGTGCAGAGCTATATACAGGGAGTACCAGTACCAGATCAATGTGCAGATGTATATACAGGGAGTACTAGTACCAGATCAATGTGCAGAGGTATATACAGGAAGTACCAGTACCAGATCAATGTGCAGAGGTATATACAGGGAGTACCAGTACCAGATCAATGTGGAACTATATACAGGAAGTACAAGTACCAGATCAATGTGGAGCTATCTACAGGGAGTACCAGATCAATGTGCAGAGGTCTATACAGGAAGTACCAGATCAATGTGGTGCTATATACAGGGAGCACCAGATCAATGTGCAGAGGTATTTACAGGGAGTACCAGATCAATGTGCAGAGGTATTTACAGGAAGTACCAGATCAATGTGCAGAGGTATTTACAGGGAGTACCAGATCAATGTGCAGAGGTATTTACAGGAAGTACCAGATCAATGTGCAGAGGTCTATACAGGGAGTACCAGATCAATGTGCAGAGGTATTTACAGGAAGTACCAGATCAATGTGCAGAGGTATTTACAGGGAGTACCAGATCAATGTGCAGAGGTATTTACAGGAAGTACCAGATCAATGTGCAGAGGTATTTACAGGGAGTACCAGATCAATGTGCAGAGGTATTTACAGGGAGTACCAGATCAATGTGCAGAGGTCTATACAGGGAGCACCAGATCAATGTGCAGAGGTATTTACAGGAAGTACCAGATCAATGTGCAGAGGTTTATACAGGAAGTACCAGATCAATGTGCAGAGGTCTATACAGGAAGTACCAGATCAATGTGCAGAGGTCTATACAGGAAGTACCAGATCAATGTGCAGAGGTCTATACAGGAAGTACCAGATCAATGTGCAGAGGTCTATACAGGAAGTACCAGATCAATGTGCAGAGGTCTATACAGGAAGTACCAGATCAATGTGCAGAGGTCTATACAGGAAGTACCAGATCAATGTGCAGAGGTATGAGGTATTTGAGATAGATGTATACAGTGAGTTCCAAAAGTATTGGAACAATGACACGTGTTGTTGTTGTTATGCCTCTGTACTCCAGCACTTTCGATTTCAAATGAAACAATGACTATGATTTTACAGGACTTGTTGTACACAGTCCTCCCCATTTCAGGGGACCAAAGGTATTGGGATGAATTCACTTATAGGTGTATTAAAGTAGTCAAAAGACTAGTATTTGGTCCCATATTCCTAGCACGTAGTGATTACGTCAAGCTTGTGACGCTACAAACTTGTTTGATGCATTTGCTGTTTGTTTTGGTTGTGTTTTCAGATTATTTTGTGCCCAATAGAAATGAATGGTCAATAATGTATTGTGTCATTTTGGAGTCACTTTTATTGTAAATAAGAATAGAATGTTTCTAAACATTTCTACTGTCATGTAGATTCTACCAGGATTAGGGATAATCCTGAACGAATCGTGAATAATGATGAGTGAGAAAATTACACACACACAAATATCATACCCCCAAGACATGCTAACCTCTCACCATACATTAACAGGGGAGGTTAGCATTTCTGGGGGATCAGGATATTTGTGCATCTGTAACTTTGACTGTATACAAAAAGTGCTGTAATTTCTAGACGGTTCACTCAATATGGATGAAAATACCCTCAAATTAAAGCTGACAGTCTGCACTTCCACCTCATAGTCATAGTCAAATCCAAAGTGCTAGAGTACAGGGCCAAAACTACAAAGAACGTGTCACTGTCCCAATACTTTTGAAGCACACTGTACATGGAGGCAGGATAGATAATAATACGAGTAAAATAAAGAACAGAGTAGCTCTGGTATTTATTTCTGTCATCCAGTAACAAAAATAGTGTGGATTTATCTATATGTTATTGTTAATCCAAGATGATAATTATATCCAGTTTTAGCACTAAATCGTAACTCTATTCATTTACTTCAGGCCTACTTTCCTTTGAAACAATTTCACCCCTTATAGGCTTAAAGCTTTCTTTGTGCTCCATCCATCTTTCATAAGTCTTTAGACTGCCCTCCTAAAATATACTTCTTTTTTTTAACCAATATTCAAGTTTTAGAGGGGCTTTTAGCACAGATCACGGTTAATATATCCATTCAGCATATTTATTCTGTCTGGGCCATTGTGTGTTCCACTAAAAAGCCATTTTTTAACACAGCAGTCAACTTTTATTTGCACCGCCCGAGAGAGGCCCTCTCCTGAACATCTGCACAGGAAATGGACCACACTGCATCTATTTCCAGGAGCTCTGGCATAACCTTATGGTCCAGTCTCGTTAAAAACCCACTGCCATTACGGCTCGCTCTCTGGCGCTCCACCAGCCCCAGTTGCAGCCCAGGCCGTTTGTTTTTAGTGCATCTGGTGGATCAAATGAATTTCCTCTCCTCCAGGCTGACCTCGGCGCAGAGGTATTGTTTGAGGTGAACGGGGTGAACGTGTTATATCTGATAAGATGGATTCGGGCGTGAGTAAGCGTCGGCCCATCTGGGCTTATCACGCTGAGCTTTTCCAACTGACCCGTCTCGAGCCATGTGATTCGACCACTGGGCAAGCTCCTAGAACAATGATAATAGTTAGCTGGGTGCTCGTGGATTGTTTCATTGTATTCACAGGGAGAATGCAGCTGCTCTCCAATGGAAAGTGAATGTGTGGTCAACCCAAAATAAGCCACACCATCACAGGGCCTGCACTTCACACATTATGGTATTGTACTGGTCCGACGGTACTCTGTGGTGGGAGGAAGGCGAACTAAACCTCTAAAGACTAAGCTATTGAGCTAGGAATGCACAAATGTTTCACTCATTTCAAAGAACGTCGGATTAGAATCCGACCTCAATTAAAACGTGTCGCTAAGAGCTTTGACAGGTTGACGCTGCTGTATACGCATGCCAATGGGGTCCCTGTACTTACTGTAGGGAGATGGTGGACTACAGCTTCATATGAGAATCAGATTCCAGAATATACAACAGCTGCCAAAAAAGGACAAATAACTTGGGTCCTCGCCTCAAAATCGCAAAATGTCTTATTCTAGGCTAAAGTCCCACTGCCTAAGGACACACATATCCCAAATACAAAAGAGTTTGATTTGAAATAGGAACAACTCCAACCCATCCCTTTCCTGATGAGTTTTAAACCCCCCAGGTGTGTTGACCAATGCAGTTGCAGCAGCAGTATCACCACCAGCTATACTCAACCTCCTCTCCCAGTCATTCCTACGCGGCTGGATGGAGTGGATGTGCGGAATGTTCCGGCGACGTCACTAGCCGCAGCTCTCTTCGCCTCCTCCGTGCTGGCCCTCGCCTGCTGGACGTGCTAATGTTTACCACTGTGTACTCTTGTTGTCGAGAGGGGCGCCATGGCAACCGGGGCCCCAATTTCGCAGGCCTCTGGTGTCTGGAGACACAGTCAGACAGAGGGAAAAGCTATACGTGTTAAAGCGCCAGGCCAGGCAGCCAGCCGAAAGTAGTCCAGGGAAGTGAAATACTAGAGCCAACACTGATGGAGAGTGGGCAAGCCGCTACCATAGCGCACTGTTGATCTTGGCTGGTGCTGCTCCTTGCTGTGACAGAGTTAAGGCAAGGCTTAAGAGCCCATCATTAGCTCTTCACTTTGAGCCGCAACAGAACGTTTCTGCGGGGCAGAATTAGCTCAAACTGACTTAAGACTGTATTAATGAAATGTAATCACAACATATTTCAGTCAATGTAGTGTAACGAAAAACACAGCTCATCAGTCATAGCGACCCATAGATGTTTTAAATAGTGTTGAACAGATGTGTCTGGCTCTGGCTCCATCCCTGGGACGGGCAGCAGAGAGAATGCAACATGGCTGGGTTTAGATGGCTCTCCCTTCACCACCCGTGAGATCACTGTGTAATGTTTAGAGTGTCGTAAGGCACAATGTGGTCCTTACCAATAGAACATAGCGTAACCCACTTAGCACTGTGGTACAGTGGGTCTGGGCCCCTTTGTCAACCCTGGATGCGAGCCTCAGCCTCACAATGTGGAAAGCACTAAAAACAGGACTGAGAGTCTGTGCGCCTAGTGTACTACAGATCCCAGGTCAGTTTGTGAGAGGGTCCTGTGACGTGTTGCTGCATCTCCAGGCTAATCTCCTCCGACGGCCGTTTTGCAGTGTTGTGTCGTCGCCCGAAGCCGCGCAGAACCTCTGCTTCCCTGGCACTACCGCCACATGTGGGAACGTTTAAGTCCCAGGCCCCCCCTCCAGCCCCACCCGGCAGGCAGACCCAGGCCCCAGTCACCTATGTCTGCCGGGTTCCTTTGCAGTTCAACCACGGGTTAGTCTACCGTAGCCATAACATGTGTAACGTACCGTGACACAGGGGAGGAAGAAAGAAAAAAAAGAGGGGGAAATGCTGCTCGACTGAATTCAAGGAGGCAAAATATCAAGATGGTCCAGATTATAAGTGTTTACGCACGTCTCAGTCTTCCCAGGCAGTGGCCACCGTTGACCCAGAATAAGCAGCAGTCATTCTCCTCTGCCCTCTAGCCCACAGAGTCAGTTCCTCCCTGGGGTCTCTTAATTCATAGGGCCAGGGATCTCACTCAGCCACTGCAGATCTTTCAAAAGGGACTGCCGGAGCGGTTCCACAGTATTTTTTTTTTTGCATGGCATTTCACCCCATTGCCAGTCCCCATCTACCGTCCGTTGTCATGCCCTCTCCAATAACAGTAACATTTAGCGTATACGCACCACTCTTTCAATAGGTTCCCATAACGCAAGTCTTTATGAGGGCACAAGGTTAGAACTGGGAGACGGTACGCTGGAAAACAGACGCTATGATCCCTGAATTGGAGCTGAGAGATAGGAGGTGAAGATAGTGCAGGTAGCTACAGTGGAAGAAAAAGTGACCCTCGACAATGCAACAAGGCTCCTGAGTTGATGTTTTGTTTTGTCTTTCAGAGCATTCACTATGCACTATTTTCACCCTGTAATAAACCTTTATAAAAAAAAAAAATGGGGGGGGGGGGGGGGAGTGTGAATGCCTTATTTAACGTTTTAAAGTATCTTAACCATATCTGAGCCATATAATAATACAACATCTGCAAAGTTCTAATTCTTCTGCACGTCCTTCCCTCAAACAGTGGGAAACAGTGGTGTGAAGCTTTCAGGGAGCTCTCTGTTATGGCCACACCTCGCTTACACACGCTCAAATTACGATCCTGCAAATCTTCAGGTACCACACTTCGACCCCTCCAGCCAGTGTGGTCCTCTGTCCGTTCTCGGATCGGTGTTCATGCACCTATAGACTGTTACTCAGATGGCCTAGCTACGGTATATCACTTAGGTCTGTGTAGCCATGTCTACATCTGAAGTCCTAATGTTTCAAAAATGACTGAGGATAAATTCATAAATCTCTCTCTCTCTCTCTCTCTCTCTTGCCTTGGTCTAAGCTGTATCTCTCTGGGTAAACTGCTCATTTGAGCATAAATGCTGTCCTATCCCTCTTCTCCTCCTTTTCTCCTCCTTTTCCCTCTATATTGCGGGGGCTCACGTGGGATGAGGATGGTTTACATGCTGCTAGGAAGAGAGTGGATAAGAGGATCTGAGGGTTGTTATTAAAAAAAAAAAAAATCTATGTGTTTGTTCCTGCTGCCAACTAGAGGATCCTGGTGTGTACAGTGCCTTCAGAAAGTATTCACACCCCTTGAATTTTTCCACATTTAGTTGTGGTACAGCCTGAATTCAAATGGATTAAATTGTGATTTTGTGTCACTGGCCCACATACAATACCCCATAATGTCCAAGTGGAATTATGTTTTTAGAAATGTTGAGTCATTAAGTATTCAACCCCTTGTTATGGCAAGCATAAATAAGTTCAGGAGGGGAAAAAATACTTAACAAGTCACATAATAAGTTGCATGGACTCACTCTGTGTTCAATAATAGTGTTTAACATCCTTTTTGAATGACTACCTCATCTCTTTACCCCACACACACGGTTCCTCAGTCGAGCAATACATTTCAAACACAGATTCAACCACAAAGACCAGGGAGGTTTTCCAATGCCTCGCAAAGAAGGGCACCTGTCGGTAAGAAAAGCAGACATTGAATGTCCATTTGATCAAGGGGAAGTTATTAATTACACTTTGGATGGTGTATAAATACACCCAGTCACTACAACGATACAGGTGTCCTTCCTAACTCAGTTGCCGGAGAGGAAGGAAACCACTCAGGGATTTCACCATGAGGCCAACGGTGACTTTATAGAGGGTAATGGCTGTGATAGAACACTGAGGATGGATCAACAACATTGTAGTTACTCCACAATACTAACCTAAATGAGTGGAAAGAAGAAAGCCTGTACAGAACAAAACTATTCCAAAACATACATCCTGTTTGCAATAAGGCACTAAAGTAAAACTGAAAAAAATGTGACAAAGAAAGGAACTTTATGTCCTGAATACAAAGCATTATGTTTTGGACATATCCAACACAACACATCACTGAGTACCACTCTTCGTATTTTCAAGCATTGTGGTGGTGGCATCATGTTATGGATATACTTGTCATCGGCAAGAACTAAGGAGTTTTTTAGGATGAAAATAAATGGAATAGAGCTAAGCAAAGGCAAAATCATTAGGGGAAAACCTGGTTGTCTGCTTCCAGTTGACAGATAAATTCACCTTTCAGCAGGACAATAACCTAAAACACAAGGCCAGATAGACACTGGAGTTGATTACCAAGATGGCATTGAAGTGGAGTCAGTCAAAGTGTGAGAATAGCTGTTGGGATGTCCATTGGGTGACTAGTTGGCCAGAGAACCGAGCTCACTGCCTGCCTGCCTGGCCTCAATGCCAGTTGATGTTGGCAGTCAGGTCTCCTCTGCTCTGCTCCGGGAGTGATGAGGAAGCCCAAACTACACCACTGAGACCAGAACATCTGAGCGTAACCGAGCAGATAACTGTGCTCTTAACAAGGTTAATAAAGAACAATAGCTTTAAAGATTAGAGGTCAATGGCAAATAAGTACTGCGGACTTGCGAGCATAATAGTAGTGTGCTTTACTTTAAGGCCTTCATTCAGACGTCCAAAGTGATCAATGAGTCCAGGGATGTGTACGCTCTCTTTGAGGAAGATGGTGGAGTCGTTTAGCCGTCCATAAATTCAGACTGAATTGGCAAAACTAGGAACTGACCGTTTGAGTTTCTTCTTGTGCAGATTCAGACGCTTGCCATCAACCCCTGAGCAACGGTGAACTACAGTGACTCTTTCCCCATAACTCTGCACCAGCGGAGGGCAACTAGCCTTTGCTAAGGGAAACACCACAAGGGGATGCTAATGCAAACGCAACAAGCAGCATTGGCTAGTGTTTAATCATTCATTTGTCCATTTCACAATGAAATGTGATATGGTGTTGATGTGTTCACATCCTCAATAATCAGTGTATTGCCATCTGTGTATTGAGAGCAGCGAAAGGCCCTTGGCGCACAGTACAACCTCGGGACTAGAAAAGCCTTGTGCGCAGCATGACTCCCACGAGATTCAATTGTTCCACTAATGTCATTGTGAACGTCAATGTGGCTGGCCCTGCTCCCAATTCCTGCGAACACAATGATAGCAATTCATCACGGGAATATTGAAACTGAGAGAGCTGTCTGATTTAAAGCCACGGGCAGCGTGAGTTATTTTGGCGCTGTTGAAGGGGGCCTGGTACTTTCCATTGTTCGACATTGGCGTGACAGCGTGTTATTTATTTGTCCTCCCGTCTTGTCCTTCTGTCTCGGTGGCAGCGTTCGTTCTCACCTTGTCTATCGATTAGACCCCACCGCAGTCCTTTGAGAAGGCTCATTCTGTGGGCAGAACAATGCGCAGTCAGACTCCAGCCCCATTGTCTAATTGTTTAAGCTAGCATTGTCAGCTAGCAACGTGTCTAGACAAGGTTATTTACGCGATACTGCCTCACTAATAGGAGGTTAATATGACAGAATGAAAAAAATCTATTGAATTAAAATTAGCATAGCGCTGTGTGCTGTATGTGCAAGCTTGGTTGGCTACACTGCACCTACTCCTAAACACAAAAAAATAGCTGCTAACATAATGAGAGCCAAACCCCATATAATCCTGTGTCTCTTGGGGTGGTCTGTTAGTTTTGGTTGTAGCATTAGATTCCCTCGTAATTTGCTCTCTTACCGGAATGTCAGCTTATTTGGGAGTACCAGGTGCAAGTCAGTTGTGTGCTGAGTATCACAGATTCTTGATTGAATTTCCACTGATGTGCACCTGGAAGGCCATAGTCATTAGATTCCCATCTGATCCAACCCAATTGTACAGCTTCCCTTATTCCATTAAGCTATGTGTAAATCAATTGTGCTCAACTAGCCGCAACACAAAAACAGCAAAACAAGAATCCCCTATTCCCTTAGCTTGCCCTATTCCCCATTGAACAGAAGACCATAGGCAGGCACAGACAGAACGCCAAGCTTGTAGAATAGGTTCTGGAAGGCTATTGACACTGGCTCACTATTTGGGCTGAGAAGTATCCCAGTTTTAAAGTGCAGTAGTTACTACTTTGTACAGCAGATGGCACTGTTCTGCACACATAAGGACTCAAGATAACAGCCACTTCTATGTTCATCATGATCATATACACATAGCTGGTACATATTCCTATAAGTCAGGAGTACTTTTTGAATTCCTTTTCCCCTCACAAGTGACTACCAAACCATGGTACGCTTATCACATATCAAGGCAACCCCCAAAACAAGGTCATCTAACAGTTTCATAGTAACACATACCTCTATATATATATATATTCAGGAGATGAATGATAAGTCACGTCATTCTCTCTCAGTGGCGATGTCCTTTCAGTTGATTCCAGTCCCTCCCCTGGTGCGTCCTCCTCAGCGAGATAACATCTGTGTTCGTCTGCTGCACCCTTGTGGTGTTTGGCTGGAAGGAACATCCCTCCTGTGCACCAGATAAGAGTGGACTACACCGCTGAGCTTAAACAGGCAGGCCAATTCGGATATCTTTGCCAGTATTGGTCTCGACCAGTCAGATCAGATCTTTTGCCAATAATTGGGCAAAAAGATCAGAATTGTGGAAACACAGCCAGTATCGAACAAATGCAGACTAATATATAGAGTAAAATTGACAGTGAACTATAAGTCTCTCACCTTACATTTTGAGTTGACACGTAAACAAAGCAGGTTGGAACATCTGTGAATGCAAGGCCCAAAGGAGGGCGCCACACTCCCATTCTCTTTCTCTATTATCTAACACATATCAGCCAATTATTCTCAATCAAGACATCCTTTGTCTTGAGAGGCCTTGAGCTATTAGACATCTTGGCTCAAAACTCCTTGATGAAAAAGGAAACTTGCCTACAATGCTCGTGTCATTGGCAGTCTATGTCCCTAGGAGGTGACTAGGACAGCCATCAATTGGCCTTAATGAGAGTGAAGGGCCTGATTGGCCGGCATTGATTCCTTTCCCTGAAGCCGGCTTCTCTGCCTTTGATTATGACCACTTCACGCCCAGTCAGGCAGGTGCTCTTTTCTATGGGGAATATCATTGATACTGTAAGTGTTAACTCCATTTCTGAGGCCTGTAATTATGGGAGGATGTGTTGGCTGGAGGTCACCTGACATGGCAGGTGGCAGACTTGGGGCTCCCAAGTGGCACAGCGGTCTAAGACACTGCATCTCAGTGCTAGAGGCGTCACTACAGACAACCTGGTTTGAATCCAGACTGTATCACAACCGGCCGTGATTGGGAGTCCCATAGGGCGGCGCACAATTGGCCCAGCGTCGTCTGAGTTTGGCCGGTGTAGGCCGTCATTGTAAGTAAGAATGAGTTCTTATCTGAGTTGCCTAGTTAAATAAAGGTTAAATGAAAATACAATAAAAAAATTAGATGGAAGTAATTTAGATGTAGGCAATGTATTTAATACTTCAATTGGACCCCACCGCATTGCACACAATTCTATATGGAATACTAGCATTGGGGCTAAGAGGCAGGTTTATTGGTATGGGAGGGGTTTTATTACAGGAGATGGGGTAGAGTTAGTAGTTGACAATATGGTGTCTATACTAAAAAGAGTACAGTTTTTTTTTATTGTAACAAAGACCATGTTTTGCGGTTACAAAGGTTGAGACATTAGAGTCAAATAACGAGGCACATTTGAGATTTTTCCCCCCACATTTTTTTATTGAAAGCTTCATCAGAGAAAAAAAACAACTCATTAAAACCAAAGTTTAATCCTAACATCCACAGATGTACAGATATTTATCAAGGATCACACACACCGAGTGGCGTGCATAAGGCATGACCACATCCTCCTCTGCGCTGACCCAAAGAAAAGCAAAAATAGAAAAACAACAAAAAACAGAACTAAACAAATAATATCTAAGAACCGCTTTGCTGTCCTAATAAATATTCCTCTTTTTTTATTTTATTGTATAATAATCCTGACGCTTAATGAAAGTTCTGGATGTTTCTTCAGCAAATTTGGTTGGCCATTTCTAATGATAGTTACTCAATAGCGTTTGACGTCTCTGGGAGCCATTTCATTCTGAGGCAGGTGTGTGTTAGGTTAGCCAGTTGGCTGAGCTCCTGGGGATGTGTGTCCAATCGATGCCTCTCGTCAAAGGTGAACCGGAGCATCAATTAAAAAGCGTGGGCCACATTTTTTTTGGGGGGGGGGGGAGCAATTTCCCCACTGAATTACATGGTGGTAAGAGCTGAAAGAGTGTTGAGTTATATCGAGCCAGGAGCTCTCCTGTCACACTTCACTGCGGGAGGCCCAACTCTGAGGCACCGTCTGTCATAATACAGTCCAGTTGTGCACTGTATGGGGAATAGGGTGCCAATATAGGACACAGTATCCCCTATATAGAAATAGGGTCCATTTTGGACACAGGGCCAGTCTTCTCTAAACCACTGTCTAGTCACAATGGGGGAAATCACAAGAAGCCTATGACAATGGGGTATGACATTGAACAACTTGGAATGCCATTGTGGTGAATGTGTTCCTAGGACGATAGAAATATGGTAGATAGATATGACTGACTGGCTTGATATCTGGACGGAGGCAGTGAGACAGACACAGCATGGGACGGATTGGAGAAGTGGACGGCGTAAAGAAAAGGCAGTGAACTGAAGCAGCTCTGTTGCCCAGCCTGGATAGATACTGTAGACTGAAACTGAACACTACTGTTCTGATACCAAAGACATAGGGGCGAATCCTAACTTCCACTAAAGTCAATGTTTAAGTTAGTGATGCATTGACGTCAATGGGAGAGAAAGTGAACGTTTGACTTAGGTGGAAGTTGGCCTAATAGAGCCTAGGTAACTGAGACTCTATGATGGTAAGCAACGGAAAGCAGAGGTATAGTCGCCCAGTTAGAACCTCATTCTGATGAAGAGATAATGAGAAGACTAACACACTGACTGAAACACTGTGTGTGTGTGTAATACTCAGAAATGTCTGGCAATAGTGCGTGTGTGCGTGTCAGCGGATGTAGAACATAGCCACCAATTAGTAACAGGGTGCACAACACAGCGCTTCGACAACTTCTGCCTGGCAACAGGAGCTAATGACCCTCTCTGGCTGGTTTGTTCTGACACACAGGCTAGCTAGCTAGATCTTTAACCGCAGCGAGAATCACTGTACATTTTTAACAGACATTTTACCAGGCCATTGTGCTACAACTAGCGTAGAATAAGAGAGGAGTTCAGTCAGTCTTGATACTGCCATTTCTAATGACGTAATGACCTCATCGATGTCGCTCTTACGCGATCGAGGGAAACCTCTCACTTCAATGTTTTGTCTTTCTTGAATTTCAGGTAGCAATTTGGAGCGTATACGGCTCTGTTGTGTGCTTTTTGGGGGGTAATTTCTATTTGTCGCCTAATTTCCCTTGTATGTCATTGCTATTGAATCTTAGACGGTGACAATATGTGTCGCGCGTTGATCTTTGTGATCAAAAGGTGAGTGCGGTCAGATCCCTACGGTTAATCAAAGGTTTCTTCCTTAGTCGGTCTCTTAAAGTAGCAGCTGTAAGAGTGGTCTGTGGTGTAGAGCGCATCGTTTCAGGTACGGGTTGAACACCATGGAGGTTGAGGAGCAAACGTCGACCCCGACCGACGGCCTAGCTTAAGATCTGGACACCTCATACTGTAGCAGCTAGCCTGCTCACGCGTGGCAGGAGAAGAAGAAAAAAAACGCAGCAAAAACAATTATTACCCAGAGAGACGTGCAGAAATGTAGACGGTTGTTGTCACTGGTGTGAAAAGGGTACAGACGTTTTGGGTTTGTTCGACTGTTGGAAATTGTAAAGTGGGTGACGTTGCGCATGTATCTTGAGATCTCAAAGTTTTCTGTACTCGGTAAGTAAAAACAAAAGACGAGGGGGAAGTGACAGGGTAAGAGGAAAGAGAGGTGTTTGGGGACAGTGAGCAGCTCTGGTGTTGGTAGATTGGTACAGTAACATTTGATCATTGACTTGTCATTGGATGGAAGACATGTGGGTTGAATGTTTTACGGGACAACAGATTGTCGAACGGTTATATTTTCTCCGATTGCATTGCCTGTGTTACGGTGGCTATGATGGCAGCTCACTAATGTAGACTACGTAGTTCACGATGTGCCCGTTTTCTCTTGGTTGTGAAGAACACAACCCAATGGAATGAGCCACTGTAGTAAATGAATGTTGATCAAAAAATAGCCAGTACGTCACAGACCAATGGACACAAAGCAGGCACATGCCCAAGACAGCTTTCACTGCAGCACCTTTAGAGTAGGTTGTACATTTGTACCGGTATTTTCATTAGCACAGCTCCTTCAAAAATGTACGGGTTCCCTTATATAAGATAGCTTTTCCGTGTGCTTTTTTTCTATCCTGTAGATATTGGAATCATTTGGAAGCTTCGTTAAAAGGCACTCGATAAACAATTACATTGTTACAGACATTTCTGTGGGCGATGTCATCTTTCCCAGAACGCAATGCACAGCCTGCCTTTGAGTCACATGAGCTGCTGGATCTCAATACGTGCAATTGTTAACGAAAAAAAAGAACACCAAAAATCCCTTTGAGGGACACTGGAGCGGATCCCAATGCCCCGAGGGGAGACAAATTGGGCCCCGTCAAGGCTCATTGAGAATGTGACTAAAATTGGTTTTGTGGTTCAGCTCCTGCACTGTCCAATAAAGAGGGAAAACCTCACAGAGTAAGAGAAGAGAGAGACTGAAGCCTGGTCAGATTAGTGGCGCCTTTTTATGGCTCTAGCACCACCCCGAGCAGGCAGGCAGGGACACAGAGGAGGTTTGGAACCCTATTCTTAACATAGAGCCCTATTTTATGACCAGAGCCCTATTTATTTAACGCTTATTTAACTAGGCAAGTCGGTTGAGAACAAATTCTTATTTACAATGACGGCCTGCCCCGGGCCAAACCCGGACGACGCTGGGACAATTGTGCGCCGCCCTATGGGACTCCCAATCATGGCCGGATGTGATATAGCCTGGATTCGAACCAGGGACTGTAGTGATGCCTTTTGCACTGAGATGCAGTGCCTGGTCAAAGGTAGTGCACTATATAGGGAATAAGGTCCCATTTCAGACACAGGGTAGTGTAATGGGGATAAAGACACACAGCGCTCCAGACACAGGGTAGTGTAATGGGGATAGAGACACACAGCGCTCCAGACACAGGGTAGTGTAATGGGGATAGAGACACACAGCGCTCCAGACACAGGGTAGTGTAATGGGGATAGAGACACACAGCGCTCCAGACACAGGGTACTGTAATGGGGATTAGAGACACACAGCGCTCCAGACCCAGGGTAGTGTAATGGGGATAGAGACACACAGCGCTCCAGACCCAGGGTAGTGTAATGGGGATAGAGACACACAGCGCTCCAGACACAGGGTAGTGTAATGGGGATAGAGACACACAGCGCTCCAGACCCAGGGTAGTGTAATGGGGATAGAGACACACAGCGCTCCAGACACAGGGTAGTGTAATGGGGATAGAGACACACAGCGCTCCAGACACAGGGTAGTGTAATGGGGATAGAGACACACAGCGCTCCAGACACAGGGTAGTGTAATGGGGATAGAGACACACAGCGCTCCAGACACAGGGTAGTGTAATGGGGATAGAGACACACAGCGCTCCAGACACAGGGTAGTGTAATGGGGATAGACACACACAGCGCTCCAGACACAGGGTACTGTAATGGGGATAGAGACACACAGCGCTCCAGACACAGGGTAGTGTAATGGGGATAGAGACACACAGCGCTCCAGACACAGGGTAGTGTAATGGGGATAGAGACACACAGCGCTCCAGACACAGGGTACTGTAATGGGGATAGAGACACACAGCGCTCCAGACACAGGGTAGTGTAATGGGGATAGAGACACACAGCGCTCCAGACACAGGGTAGTGTAATGGGGATAGAGACACACAGCGCTCCAGACACAGGGTAGTGTAATGGGGATAGAGACACACAGCGCTCCAGACACAGGGTACTGTAATGGGGATTAGAGACACACAGCGCTCCAGACACAGGGTAGTGTAATGGGGATAGAGACACACAGCGCTCCAGACACAGGGTAGTGTAATGGGGATAGAGACACACAGCGCTCCAGACACAGGGTAGTGTAATGGGGATAGAGACACTCAGCGCTCCAGACCCAGGGTAGTGTAATGGGGATAGAGACACACAGCGCTCCAGACACAGGGTAGTGTAATGGGGATAGAGACACACAGCGCTCCAGACCCAGGGTAGTGTAATGGGGATAGAGACACACAGCGCTCCAGACACAGGGTAGTGTAATGGGGATAGAGACACACAGCGCTCCAGACCCAGGGTAGTGTAATGGGGATAGAGACACACAGCGCTCCAGACACAGGGTAGTGTAATGGGGATAGGGACACACAGCGCTCCAGACACAGGGTAGTGTAATGGGGATAGACACACACAGCGCTCCAGACCCAGGGTAGTGTAATGGGGATGGCGTGCCTGCCATCCCACAGCCGCACGCCATTTATTACGCGACAAATCTCCAGAGATGAAATCATCCCCAAAAAATCTCAAATGGCAATGGATAGGGGTTTGATGGACGGCTGAAAAGGGGTGAGGCAGAGATGTTTACAGGCTATTGAGTCTAGAGGCTGAGAAGACAGGCTTTTTAGGCTTGGCTGAAAGGTTACTGTCAACATTACTGTAGTGCACTATTCTGTCTGGAAAATAGCCCCTTATAGGTCTGAGTACAGTAGTGTTTATCCAGCCCATAAATATGGATCTTCAAGAGTGATAATGTTTGCTAAAGCAGATAACACTACTGTATGCGTCCATGTGTTCGTTCTGTATGTTTGGAGTTCAGAGATATATGAAACACCGAAGCACACCAGAGGTTAACGTGTCAATGGTAACGTCTTGAATTTAAGTTCCTGTCCTCCTAAGTACATAGTGCCTGGGCTAGCAGGACATGTTTTACGTCCACGCAGACAGAAATGTGCCGGAGAGTTTTATGTGTTGTCTGGATGACTGGAGAGAGAGGGGGAACAAAAATATGCAGGGTAACGTCGATGAGACTCCCGGGGAGGGGAGAAAATGTATCCGTTTCGTTCAGTTGTCATTGATTCAATGAGATAGAGAGACAGCGCCGAGGCAGAAACCAGTGAGCCGGCAAAGACAGAAGCGATGCATCAATGGCCGAGGAGCGAGCTGCAACATTCCCCAATATTTCCTATCGTGTATTGTTTATTTGTTGACCGGTGGAACGCCCCCATAGTTGGCGAAAGAGTGGAACACGACAGATGAGAGACGGAAAGACAATTTAAGTGGTAGAGAGGGACGTTAGGTCGAACTGCCACTAGTTGCATCATACGTTCAAATACCGTTTTGACGTCAGTGTGATAGGTTCGACAACCGTGGAAGGTAGCGTTAGCCAAAACATGTCATTGTAATGAAAGGAAAAGTACGGACTGGTTCGGCCATCAAGGTCAAATTTAAAAACAACAGCAACAACAACAATATCAACAATAACATCAACAACATCAACAAAACTGAAAAAGAAAACTCTGGATCAGAGTGTCACTTCATCTTTGGTATAAAAATGGCCATCCTTGGGCTGCATTTGATCCACAACTAGGAAAGACTACAGAAATTGTCAACAGTTTCTTCTATTGCTTTTGCACTGATTGGTTTAAACCGTAAGCTCCTACTCAATCTACGAAGTTTATCACTGCGCAAATTTTTTTTCTACCGTTTTATGTTTGTTTTAGATATTTTTTTCTTTCTTTTCTTTGTTCTTTTTTTTTTTATAGTGTGACAAGCAAAGCGGGCTAAAAACACCATCAAGCTCATAAAAAAGGTCAAATGTAGCAGGTAAAAGCGCTAATGTCATCAACAGCGATTTTGCCATGTAAAATAATAATTCTGATAATAAAAACAAGTTCAGCATTTGCAACAGACTGCATTTTCCACAACGCAGTGTCTTTTTGTCCCTCATTGTGAAAAATCTCCTCAAAGCTTTTATCTTTTCCCACTCTTTTCCTCAGCAGACATTTACTTTTTTCTCTCTTAGATTTAGTAACCTCTGACATAATTATTTATCAAAGTTTTCTTCTAACGAAGAAAAAAAACGAAAAAAAACTCTTGTCTATTAAATCTGTACAGCTTATGTGATAGATTTTGTTTTTAATGTCTCTTAGCTCAACCCCTGCAGTATCATGTACCATCAAAGTGGTCCAAGAGACTGATTCAGATCGCTTTTTACTTTCAACGAGACGCCAGACTTTACTCTCTGTAAAAAGTCCTCTGACGCCCTTAAAATTAAGGCCATGAAGATTCAAGAAAGAAAAACACTTATTTCGAATATATCTAGAAAACTCAAATTTAAACAAGAGAAGAAAAAAAAAGTGAAAAGAAATCATAGCTTAATATCTAAGGAAGACAATCTCTGTGTATCTCAAACTTTGACTTCCCCTTTTCTAAATATAAAATAAAACTCATCCCCTACCTACCTGCGCATTCAACATTTCCCTATTTTTTTTATTTAATTTTTTTCAGTTGAGAAAGTCAAGCTGAAGCCCAGCCCACCAGGCAGGTTGCCAGACTAAACATTTTCAACTCTTTGCACTGTGCCCAGCGACCCCACCCTCCCTCCCTCCTTTCCCTCTCTCCCTCTCTCTTAGGCCAGGTAGGAAATGAAAAAAAGTGTCTCTTTTTTGGTGCCTGGGCAATCTGGAAGCAATCTCTCTTCTCTCCACATTCTCAGTGCAGCCAACCCCCCCTGTCACAAGGCAACGCTGTCACAGGAATATTCTCCTCGTCCGTCGCTATCTAATGAGGAAGAGAAGAACCGCAGCGAGAGAGAATCAAAGGCAAGGTAGTCATCATAATGCACACACACACTAAAAATGACAATAAAGGGATAGTTCACTCAAATGACAAAATTACATGTTGGTTTCCATACCGTGTAGTGTAAACGGTCTACGGACACGCCATTTGAAAACGGTGTCCAGGTGAACAAAACCAAAGCACGGATTGTTGTCATACCCTGTCCATAGACTGCTTACAGAGTAAGGAAACATATCATTTGTAATTTGGATAAACTATCCCTTTAAATTAGTCAACAGCCCAAAAAACTCAATGTAAAAGAACAAAACAGCAAATAGTCAGCTACGAGATGGCATAACGATAGACAATGACAGGTCGTAGTCATCGTAACCAAATAGACTCCAGAATCATTATCGGCAATAGGATGTGTTGTTGATGTGTACAGTGAGAAGATGGCAGCAATACTCACTTGGACTGGTATGAGTAAGCAACATGGTCGCTGGACCCGTCCACCTGGATCTGCTGCTGCTGCCCACTCACGTCATGCGACGAGGGGGCCACTGACTGAGGAGAGGCGTCCGTGACCACTCCCTACGGGGACAGGAAGTGGGCGTGAGGCAACAGGACGTGACATCATCCTCCATGTAACGCAATGTAACCGTCTAGTAGTGTATCGTATGACATCGCATTCTATGTATGTCTCTGCATAATCATGTACCAATCTGTTTAAATACATCTACACCTAATACCACCGTAGCCTTGACAAAACAAACTCTGCTTTGAAAGTCACACGGCTACATGTGAGAGGGTAAGGGTTTCATTACTGTAAGGTTTAACGTCCTAACCTCACTGAACGTCAGCCATCGTGGTCTCATCTCCATCACCTTAACAAGATGTCAAGGACGCTCTCAGCACCATGTTTGTACATCGTCCTCCGAGACACCCCTTGTCTGCAGCTCATCTCAACACCATGTTTACACATCGTCCTCCGAGACACCCCTTGTCTACAGCTCATCTCAACACCATGTTTACACATCGTCCTCCGAGACACCCCTTGTCTACAGCTCATCTCAGCACCATGTTTGTACATCGTCCTCCGAGACACCCCTTGTCTACAGCTCATCTCAACACCATGTTTACACATCGTCCTCCGAGACACCCCTTGTCTACAGCTCATCTCAACACCATGTTTACACATCGTCCTCCGAGACACCCCTTGTCTACAGCTCATCTCAACACCATGTTTACACATCGTCCTCCGACACACCCCTTGTCTGCAGCTCATCTCAACACCATGTTTACACATCGTCCTCCGAGACACCCCTTGTCTACAGCTCATCTCAACACCATGTTTACACATCGTCCTCCGAGACACCCCTTGTCTACAGCTCATCTCAACACCATGTTTGTACATCGTCCTCCGACACACCCCTTGTCTACAGCTCATCTCAACACCATGTTTACACATCGTCCTCCGAGACACCCCTTGTCTGCAGCTCATCTCAACACCATGTTTACACATCGTCCTCCGACACACCCCTTGTCTACAGCTCATCTCAACACCATGTTTACACATCGTCCTCCGAGACACCCCTTGTCTACAGCTCATCTCAACACCATGCTTACACATCGTCCTCCGAGACACCCCTTGTCTACAGCTCATCTCAACACCATGTTTGTACATCGTCCTCCGAGACACCCCTTGTCTGCATCTCATCTCAACACCATGTTTACACATCGTCCTCCGACACACCCCTTGTCTGCAGCTCATCTCAACACCATGTTTGTACATCGTCCTCCGAGACACCCCTTGTCTACAGCTCATCTCAACACCATGTTTACACATCGTCCTCCGAGACACCCCTTGTCTACAGCTCATCTCAACACCATGTTTACACATCGTCCTCCGACACACCCCTTGTCTGCAGCTCATCTCAACACCATGTTTACACATCGTCCTCCGACACACCCCTTGTCTACAGCTCATCTCAACACCATGTTTACACATCGTCCTCCGACACACCCCTTGTCTACAGCTCATCTCAACACCATGTTTGTACATCGTCCTCCGACACACTCCTTGTCTACAGCTCATCTCAACACCATGTTTACACATCGTCCTCCGAGACACTCCTTGTCTGCAGCTCATCTCAACACCATGTTTACACATCGTCCTCCGACACACCCCTTGTCTACAGCTCATCTCAACACCATGTTTACACATCGTCCTCCGAGACACTCCTTGTCTACAGCTCATCTCAACACCATGTTTACACATCGTCCTCCGACACACCCCTTGTCTACAGCTCATCTCAACACCATGTTTACACATCGTCCTCCGAGACACCCCTTGTCTGCAGCTCATCTCAACACCATGTTTGTACATCGTCCTCCGAGACACCCCTTGTCTGCAGCTCATCTCAACACCATGTTTGTACATCGTCCTCCGAGACACCCCTTGTCTGCAGCTCATCTCAACACCATGTTTACACATCGTCCTCCGAGACACCCCTTGTCTGCAGCTCATCTCAACACCATGTTTACACATCGTCCTCCGAGACACCCCTTGTCTGCAGCTCATCTCAACACCATGTTTGTACATCGTCCTCCGAGACACCCCTTGTCTGCAGCTCATCTCAACACCATGTTTACACATCGTCCTCCGAGACACCCCTTGTCTGCAGCTCATCTCAACACCATGTTTACACATCGTCCTCCGAGACACCCCTTGTCTGCAGCTCATCTCAACAGCGCTGATATATAGAAGCTCACTGATGGCGGCAGGCACCATGTGCGGCATTGAGAACGGAATAGGTGAGAGAGACAACAAGAGGAACCCCTGGGCTAACGCTATGTCTCCGAGTCGCTCGCCTCTCTCTCCAGCCGGTGACTTTATGAAGGGTGGCTCTCTCCTGATTATCCTCTCCTCTGTGGAGCTGGGGGAGATGGATGGTGGTGTCAGGGCGTTGTCGGCTGGGCAGCCGCTCGCTAACCAGAGGCCTGGGGCTGAAGGATGTGTGTGTTGAGCACACGGGCCATCCGGGAGAGGGACAGCTCCGCCGGCAGTGTGTCTCAATTCAGCGCCTGTCATCTGATACAGGCTGATGCTCCATCTGAATGGGCCCGTCGCCGTCAGCCCTCCGGACAGCCTTCCACACTCATCATTTCTCAGCGTGTGCCCGCCTGCTCTGAGCTGCACACTCGGCACGCTCAACAGGAGCAAGTCGCGGCAGCACGTGTGCTCGGCAGTTCTTATTGAGCGGATGTCGCAGTGTCACTGTGCGTGTGTGTGTCTATGTCTATCTGGGTGTGTGTGAGAGAGTGTGTACGCATGTCTGTACTTAGGAGTGTACGTGTGTGTGTGTGTGTGCATCCAGTGTGTGCATGCATCTGTGTATGAGTGTGTGTCCATGTCTGTGTCTGTGTGTGTGTTTTTTGGTTTTACTAACCTTGTGGGTACCAGAACCCCTCACAAGGATAGTAAAACAAGGAAAAATGGGGACATTTCACTTGTCCTCACAAGGAAAAAGGCTATTTTAGGCTTAGGGGTTAGGTTTAAGAGTTAGGGTAACGTTTAAGGTTAGGGAGAATAGGATTTTGAATGGGCATAAATTGTTTGGTCCCCACAAGGATAGTAAAACGAATGTGTGTGTGTCTGTGGCTAACTTACTTCAACAGGGACGGCTGTCTGAGGCACAGGCGTGTACTGAGGAATGTAGGTCCCTTGCATAGGCGCCCCGGCAGCCGCAGCAGTCATGTACTGGAACACACACATCAGCGCTCTGTCATTTCTAACTTCAACAACAATCAATAGGTCACAGGAAACAGAAACAATATGTTAGTTCATTATTAGCAATCACGTCAAACTGTTGTGATCCAAGTGATTGAACATTACGGTTAAAACCACATCCCACCACATATTCAATTTGCATGGGATCCACTCTGCATGGGATCCACTCCACACTTTTGCACTGAGTGTACAAAACATTAGGAACACCTTTCCATGACACAGACTGACCAGGTGAATCCAAGTGAAAGGTACGATCCCTTATTGATGTCACTTGTTAAATCCACTTCAATCAGTTTAGATGAAGGGGAGGAGACGGCACTGTCGCCAGAACACTTCCTTTCTCTACCATAATCTGCCTCCAACATTGTTTTAGAGAATTTGGCAGTACGTCCAACCAGCCTCACAGACCACGTGTAACCACGCCAGCCCAGGACCGCCACATCCTGCTTCTTCAGCTGCGGGCTCGTCTGAGACCAGCCACCCGGACAGCTGATGAAACTGAGGAGTATTTCTGTCTGTAATAGAGCCCTATTTTGGGGAAGAACTCATTCTGCATGGCTGCGCCCCTGTCTAGTCATGTGAAATCCATAGATTAGGGCCTAATGAATTTATTTCAATTGTCTGATTTCCTTATATGAACTGTAACTCAGAAAAATCAATGAAATTGTTGCATGTTGCGTTTTATATTTTTGTTCAGTTTATATGGTCTTGTAATTCCCTTTCCGTCCTTGGAAGGGTGCTGTGAGGCAGACGTGTGTTTTTAACATAGCTGTCTGACTATGGGAGGCTAGTGCTGGTCCTGAACTTCACAGAGAGGAAAATGCCCCCTCCTAAGAGGGAGAGAGAGCAGAAACAGAGCACTCAGATCACCCTGAGCTGGCTGTGTGTGTCCTCCGCAAGTGTGTGAGTTTTGGTGTGTGCGTAAGTGTGTGTGCATGGCCTATATTTCATACCAGGTCTTTTAACAGAGCTGCAGATTAGCCATTTTACAGACACGCTACTCCCGAGTGGCGCAGCGGTCTAAGGCACTGCATCTCAGTGCAAGAGGTGTCATTACAGTCCCTGGTTCGAATCCAGGCTGTATCACATCCGGCCGCGATTGGGAGTCCCATGGGGCGGCCCAGTGTCGTCCGGGTTTGGCCCGGGGTAGGCCGTGATTGTAAATAAGTATTTGTTTCTTAACTGACTTGCATAGTTAAATAAATGTATGCTTTTTCATCAGCACATGCTTGTGCGTAGAAAGTCTACATAATGTGTAGAACAGTCTATGCCCTCCCCTCACCAGTGTACAATATATGTGTGTTCGTGTGTGAGAGAGGCTTTCAGCTATAACGCCTGATAAGCCCTGATAATAAAAACCCAGCTGGGTTGCCTCTCCTCTTCCTGCTGATTTCCCTTTTTTTAACAAGAAAAGGAAGGACGATCCTTTCTCCCTCCTTTCCCTCGTTTCCCTGCCTCCCCTCCCAGTAATGAAAAGTGTGGCGGTGGCCCATTCTCTTGGCCTGGCGCCCGACGCTTGTGGAGTGTCATTACCGGCATTGGCGCTAATGGATCGGGTACGGCTCCGCCGCACAGCACTAATGAGAGGAGCTAAAGGCCATGGACATGGGTGATTAACTTACCCCCCCCCCCCCCCCCCTTCTCTCCCTGCTGCGGAGGGCCACCAACACCCTGGGAGGATGGGTGGGGAGGGAGATGGTAGGGGAGGAAGGTGAGGGAGTTGTCACACTTCGGATGGGGTGAGGTGGCATGTCTGACTTCCTGACTTTGCAACGCTCTCTTTTGGTTCTCCCTCTTTCTCCCTCTCTCTCACTCCCCGTGTCTCTCACGCCCACTCTTCCTGTATCGCCCTCATTCTCGTTCTCCTTCCCCTTCAGCCCACAATCCGCTAGGAGAGTGCTAGAGAAATTCACGCTGTGACCTTCTCTGCTCTGGCCAACGGCGCCCGTTGCATACCAATTCCTCGGCGCCTTCCATTAGCTTACTCTGCTAACTCACCTGTGTCGAGGGCATGAAAGCAAATGGAGGGGAGCGGAACTTAATTAGCGATATCAATAACCGGTGTGTCAAAAGAGAGACGTTTTGAATTGTTATATCTCTCCGTGGCTTGAAAAGGAAGGGACTTCTTCAGCTTCTCTGACCCTGTGTGTTATTCCACTTACATGACCACGACTTTACTGTCACCGGGGAACTGACGTGTCAGGAAGTCGACAGCTGACATCATACGTAATATTATTTAGAATGACTGGCTTAAATGAGCGAGATCATTTTGGACAGTGTTGTCGGGCAATACCCTGTTTCAGCCAAATGAAGCTCCTTAAATACATTAGGAACACCTTCCTAATATTGAGTTGACTCCAGTGTTCACACAGTTGTCTCAAGTTGGCTGGATGTCTGGGTGGTGGACCATTCTTGATACACACAGGAAACTGTTGAGTGTGAAACCCAGCAGCATTGCAGTTCTTGACACACTCAAACTGGTGCCCCTGGCACCTACTACCGTACCCCGTTCAAAGGCACTTCAATCTTTTGTCTTGCCCATTCACCCACTGAATGACACACATGCACAATCCATGTCTCAATTGTCTCAAGGCTTAAAAACCCTTCTTTAACCCATCTCCTCTCCTTCATACACGGATTGAAGTGGATTTAACAGGTGACATCAATAAGGGATCGTATCTTTCACCTTGTCAGTCTATGTCATGGAAAGAGCAGGTGTTCTTAATGTTTTGTACACTCAGTGTATATGGGGGAATTGTACACACATGTGGTACACGAACGCGTGCACACAAGCACACACGCACACCAAGCCTCGAGCAGATGGCATGTGTTTGATGAGCGCGAGGCGGCCTCAGTGTGGGTCCTTAATGAGGCTGGTGTGAGTGGACTTCTTAAGGTCCCTCTCTCTGTACTGTCCACACAGCCAAGAGCACCAGCGGGGTGCAGGAAAGACCCTCTCTATCTGCCTGTCTGTCTACAGAACATATCGGGCACCAACTCGTGGCATCAGAATGGATCCTAACGAGTTCCACTTTAGAGATAGTCACAAGACGTTCCTCTTCCTCTGCAGGGCATCACTAGCCTGGTGGAACCAGCCTGATTGGTCAACAGCATTCTATTCCACTTCACATATTACCCTGGGCTTAATCCAATAGACAGGCATTTGAACGCAGAGAGAGAGAGAAGCATGTGGACATCCGTCAGAAATGGATATGTCATTGAAGAAGGCATGCTATTGAAACGTCTTGCCGTGTTCCCAGAACACCATGTGAGGCCCTTTGAGACCAGGTGAAAAATGATCCACATAGACATAGAATTACTAGAGCGGGAATCCGTTTCTATGCTTATTTACATTTATTCAGAGCGACTTGAGTGCATTCATTTTAAGACAGCTAGGCGAGACAATCACATCTCAGTCATGGTAAGTAAGCTGCTATCAGCAGAATCGGTGCTAGTAAGAAAAGGAACTCCCAGCTGTGTGGAGGATTGGTACTAGCAGCAACCTATCTGGTTTTCCAGTCTGATCCAGTGTTAACCTGTAGGAGTGGGAGCGTTAGATCCTATTGCCCGCAGGAACATGGCTGCTCCCAGGGAGAATAAAGGGACAACGTGACGCACTAATAGGCAGAGTTGTAAAGAAAAAGCCATCTCTCAGACTGGCCAATAAGAAGAAAAGATTAAGATGGGCAAAAGAACACAGACACTGGACAGAGGAACTCTGCCTAGAAGGCCAGCATCCCAGAGTCGCCTCTTCACTGTTGACGTTGAGACTGGTGTTTTGCGGGTACTATTTAATGAAGCTGCCAGTTGAGGACTTGTGAGGCGTCTGTTTCTCAAACTAGACACTCTAATGTACTTGTCCTCTTGCTCAGTTGTGCACCGGGGCCTCCCACTCCTCTTTCTATTCTGGTTAGAGACCGTTTGTGTTGTTCTGTGAAGGGAGTAGTACACAGCGTTCTATTAGATCTTAAGTTTCTTGGCAATTTCTCACATGGAATAGCCTTCATTTCTCAGAACAAGAACAGACTGACGAGTTTCAGAAGAAAGTTATTTGTTTCTTGCCATTTTGAGCCTGTAATCGAACCCACAAATGCTGATGCTCCAGATACTCAACTAGTCTAAAGAAGGCCAGTTTTATTGCTTCTTTAATCAGGACAACAGTTGTCAGCTGTGCTAACATAATTGAAAAAAGGGGTTTATAATGATCAATTGGCCTTTTAAAATGATAAACTTGGATTAGCTAACACAACGTGCCATTGGAATACAGGAGTGATGGTTGCTGATAATGGGCCTCTGTACGCCTATGTACAGTCGTGGACAAAAGTTTTGAGAATGACACAAATATACATTTTCACAAAGTCTGCTGCCTCAGTTGGTATGATGGCAATTTGCATTATACTCCAGAATGTTAAGAAGAGTAATCAGAGGAATTGCAATTATTTGCCATGCAAATGAACTGATTCCCCAAAAAACATTTCCAATGCATTTCAGCCCTGCTACAAAAGGACCAGCTGACATCATGTCAGTGATTCTCTCATTAACACAGGTGTGAGTGTTGACGAGGACAAGGCTGGAGATTACTCTGTCATGCTGATTGAGTTCGAATAACAGACTGGAAGCTTCAAAAGGAGGGTGGTGCTTGGAATCATTGTTCTTCCTCTGTCAACCATGGGTACCTAAAAGGAAACACGTGCCGTCATCATTGCTTTGCACAAAAAGGGCTTCACAGGCAAGGATATTGCTGCCAGTAAGATTGCACCTAAATCAACCATTTATCGGATCATCAAGAACTTCAAGGAGAGCGGTTCAATTGTTGTGAAGCAGGCTTCAGGGCCCCAAAGAAAGTCCAGCAAGCGCCAGGACCATCTCCTAGTTGATTCAGCTGCAGGATCGGGGTTCCACCAGTACAGAGCTTGCTCAGGAATGGCAGCAGGCAGGTGTGAGTGCATCTGCACGCACAGTGAGGCGAAGACTTTAAGGATGGCCTGGTGTCAAGAAGGGCAGCAAAGAAGCCACTTCTCTCCAGGAAAAACACCAGGAACAGACTGATATTCTGCAAAAGGTACAGGGATTGGACTGCTGAGGACTGGGGTAAAGTAATTTTCTCTGATGGATCCCCTTTCCGATTGTTTGGGGCATCCGGAAAAGGCTTGTCCGGAGAAGACAAGGTGAGCGCTACCATCAGTCCTGTGTCATGCCAACAGTAAAGCATCCTGAGACCATTCATGTGTGGGGTTGCTTCTCAACCAAGGGAGTGGGCTCACTCACAATTTTGCCTAAGAACACAGCCATGAATAAAGAATGGTACTAACACATCCTCCGAGAGCAACTTCTCCCAACCATCCAGGAACAGTTTGGTGACGAACAATGCTTTTTTCAGCACGATGGAGCACCTTGTCATAAGGCAAAAGGGATAACTTAGTGGCTCGGGGAACAAAACATCGATATTTTGGGTCCATGGCCAGGAAACTCCCCAGACCTTAATCCCATTGAGAACTTGTGGTTAATCCTCAAGAGGCGGGTGGACAAGCAAAAACCCACAAATTCTGACAAACTCCAAGCATTGATTATGCAAGAATGGACTGCCATCAGTCAGGATGAGGCCCAGAAGTTAATTGACAGCATGCCAGGGTGGATTGCAGAGGTCTTGAAAAAGAAGGGTCAACACTGCAAATATTGACTCTTTGCATCAACTTCATGAAATTGTCAATAAAAGCCTTTGACACTTATGAAATGCTTGTAATTATACTTCAGTATTCCATAGTAACATCTGAGAAAAATATCCAAAGACACTGAAGCAGCAAACTTTGTGAAAATTAATATTTGTGTCATTCTCAAAACTTTTGGCCACGACTGTAGATATTCCATTGAAAATCAGCAGTTTCCAGCTACAATAGTCATTTACAACATTAACAATGTCTACACTGTATTTCAGATCAATTTGATGTTATTTTAATGGACAACTTTTTTTTGCTTTTCTTTCAAAAACAAGGACATTTCTAAGTGACCCCAAACTTTTGAACGGTAGTGTACATGAAAAGTAGCAATATCATGCATGTGAAACACTATCAAGGAATGCCAACTGAAAAACAAGAACAGTGATTTAGACAATAACATTGTCAAAGTGAGTGATGTTACCAACACATTTTGTTAGCAGAGTAGAACAGAGTTGACCATCAAAACCAGCTCTGTTTCGTAACGAGGAACTTTCTTCACCACCGCTTAACCGGGGGCCGACATTCCTATACACATTCTTTACCGTAAAAACACGCCTGTATTCTCGGAAGCCTACGATCGCCGTTGCTGGGGCAGAATGGGAACATTCCGTATATTTCCTTTGGGAGAGAAAAAAAAGCCCCAGCCATGTAGCCACAGGGACAACGAGAACAGCCAAAAGTATTCTGAGGTGTGGTGGCCATTTTAGTTGTTGACTCCGAGGACAGACACTGCCGATAGGCAGGTGCTAAACTGAGCCTTTCGTAAAAACAGAGCAGGATGAATGACATGACATAAAACAGCTTACCATATGTAAACACTCCATCTTAAAGAATGTAAATATACCTAGTTATATAGACCATCGCAAGATCCCATTGAAACCTATTTCCACAGGTTTCTCCTATGAAGTAACCCTAAAGGGGCTTCCACATCTGGCTCCAGACCACATAATAAGAACACACACGGCTTCCTTCCCATAGATTATTAGGGCATTGCATGCTACATGGAGCACATATAGTCTACATACAGTACAGTGCCTCAGGGCTGTACTAGGGCAGAAAGAAGCTTTTTTATTCATATTTTATACGTTTTTTTCCCCCTTCATCACACATCAAAACCCATCAACGTAGATTAACCCGCTCTAATCCCTGCGTGTTAGCACAGCTGGGAGAGATTAGAAACATTCTTTCATCCCAGAGCCATCATGGCGTCGCAGTCGCTGACAGCTCACCTGGAAACACATGGGGCCGGCGGTAACTGTACAATACAGCACTGTTTCAATCACACATTCCACCCAAGACACAGTGCCGGGGCAAACTAAGCCCCCTCTGCCTCTGGAGCCGTAGTGTTAGAGCAGGAAATGGGAGACTGGATCGTGTGTGACACCTCTGAATCGGCTTGATCCTGACACGAGGGGGGAGTTTTTTTGGGGGGGGTATGCAGGAATATGTATTGAGTGATATGGTTGATGTGTGATTTAGTGGGTTAGAGGAGTCATAATATCGCCTGGTCTTCACATAGAGGCCTGTTGTTCTAGGCACCAGGAAATCTGTTAAACTTTAGGATAGTGTATAAAGGAAATATGCTATTCAAACATCTTGCTTTTCACACACACAGTGATAGTATTACCCTCGTGGATGTGGAGACAGTTCTAGGGATATGTCCAGACATTTCTTGTAGGTAAATGCAGAACGAATGTAATTCTGTGCTGTAGATACTGTATTGACCATAGAATCCTGTACTCTTTGATAAGAACATGGACACTGACAATGAACCATATCTGTACTGATACTGTTCAGTACAGATTTGACAGTGTTACTGCTGTGCTCCTGATATAGTCCTTAAAATAGATTTTTTTCCTTTCAGAAAAAATATGTACACCCAGAGCTGATTAGTTAAGGGTGTTGGAGGCAAAACTGGAGAAACAGCTTCCAGTCAGATGCACATTTACTTAATTATTGTTCGTGGAGATGTGCTATGATGAAGGTCGACAGACCGAAAGCTCAGCAACTTAAAAAAAAAAAAATGTATCTGACTGGAAGTGTGAGGATACTTTTTCCCGTGTCTCCACAGAAATATAATTTTACCTTAGTAGATACGGTCTTATGTGACTCAGTCGGGAGTACGATTGCCGCTGGGGCCACCCATATGAAAAATGTATGCACACATGTCTAAGATGCTTAGGCAGAAAGCATACACTATGTATATATCAAATACAGGAGGCAGGGTACGACAGATACAGTCGCTGCAGTCTCAGAGTGAGAGTACAGGATGTAGGATATATGGGCTGTATAACGGTACATTCTCAGAGGGTTAGGGTTTTAGCTCGAGTAGATCCCGTATGGATGGGTCCATGGGTGGTACAGTACTCACACTTCCTGTAGTGCCCAGGGACAGATGGTTCATCTGCTGGGAGAGCGGGCCCATCATGTTGGCAGATTGCATGGACATGGTGTGGTCCATGGCTGGGGTGATCACTGCACCCTGAGGGAGAGGAGAAGGGAGTGAGGGGAGAGGAGAAAGGAGTGAGAGGAGAGGAGTGAGGGGAGAGGAGAAAGGAGTGAGGGGAGAGGAGAGGAGAGGAGAAAGGAGTGAGGGGAGAGGAGAGAGAATAGAGGTCATGTTAATTCATTGGTGCCAATGGGTGGGCGAAGAATAGAGTAGCATTTTATGCATCAGTGGGTTGTGGGGCATTGGAGCAGCAGAGCATCAGAGAGTCAATACACGATGGTGACGTAGCCGACATATGCGGATGTTTCATTGATTGTCTGGAGTCAGCACACATCGCTTCCCCTCATGCTACTGCGACGCGTGTAGCCCTAATGGGTGGCTCAGTAGTGGTAGAGTATTATTTTTCATAAAGCGCTCTGGATGGAACCGGAGGGAATGTGATGAATTCCTTGCTGCCCTTTCATCGCTTTGTCACGAAACGAGTCACTTCTCGCTTTTCTCTACCAGCCAAACCTCTGGAGTGAGGGGTCCAGAAACGAAGCCTTTTTCCTCGGCTAGGCTCCGACTCTTCCCTCTTTACTCGCTTTCACTCGTTCATTTGTCTAGTGTGTCGGTCTTCCCGTGTGTGTGCTGTGTGTGTGTACACCCTGCTGGTGACCGTGTGGGCCGATTGGAGAACAAACTGAGCAGACATGGCCTGTCAGAATCGCTCAGGCTGTGTCCTCCCCGGCGTTCAGAACACTGGTGCTGTGGCGACATACCGCTTTCTCTCTGTTTCTCCCCTCTCAATTCAATGAATTTCAAATCAAAGGGCTTTATTGGCAGGGGAAACAAATGTTTACATCGCCAAAGCAAGTGAAATCGATCACAAACAAAAGTGAAACACACAATACATGAACGGTAAACATTACACTACAAAAGTTCCAAAGGAACAGAGACATTTAATAATTCATATTATGCCTATATATACAGCGTTATAACGATGTGCAAATAGGGTAAATATAGAAATAAATATGGGTTGTATTTACAATGGTGTTTCACTGGTTGCTCTTTTCTTGTGGCTACAGGTCACAAATCGTGCTGCTGTGATGTCACACTGTGCTATTTCACCCAGTAGATATGGGAGTTTATCAAAATTCGTTTTGTTTTCGAATTCTTTGTGGATCTGTGTAATCTGAGGGAAATATGTCTCTCTAATATGGGCGTACATTTTGGCAGGAGGTTAGGGAGTGCAGCTCAGTTTCCACCTCATTTTGTGGGCAGTGTGCACATGGCCTGTCTTCTCTTGAGAGCCAGGTCAGCCTACGGCGGCGACTCTCAATAGCACGGCTATGTTCACCAGCATGCTTAGGGGACTCTTCTCCAGATATATCTCACTGTAGGTAATGGCTTTGTTATGGAAGGTTTGGGAATCGGCTGTAGAATTTAAATATTTCCTGGATTTTGATAATTAGCCGGTATTAGCCTATATCTGCTCTGCATGCATTATGTGGTGTTTTACATTCTACACAAAGGATATTTTTTGCAGAATTCTGCATGCAGAGTCTCAATTTGGTGTTTGGTGACCTCCAAACCATAAAGGGCAATGGGTTCTATAACTGATTGAAGTATTTTTAGCCAGATCCTAATCGGTATGTTGAATTTTATGTTCCTCTTGATGGCATAGAAAGCCCTGCTTGCCTTGTCTCTCAGATTGTTCACAGCTTTCTGGAAGTTACCTGTGGCTCTGATGTTGAGGCCAAGGTATGTATAGTTTTTTGTGTGCTCTAGGGCAACAGTATCGAGATGTAATTTGTATTTGTGGTCCTGGCAACTGGACCTGTTTTGGAACACCATTATTTTTGTCTTACTGAGATGTACTGTCAGGGCCCAGGTCTGACAGAATCTGTGCAGAAGATCTAGGTGCTGCTGTAGGCCCTGCTTGGTTGGGGACAGAAGCACCAGATCATCAGCAAACACTAGACATTTGACTTCAGATTCTAGTAGGGTGAGGCCGGGTGCTGCAGACTGTTCTAGCGCTCTCGCCAATTCGTTGATATATATGTTGAAGAGGGTGGGGCTCAAGCTGCGGAAAGAAATGTGTTTGTTTTTTGCCAATTTTAACTGCACACATGTTTTTTGTGTATATGTTGTTTGTGTACATTTTATAATGCTTTCCATCAATGTGTATAGCAGACCCTCATGCCAAATTGAGTCAAAAGCTTTTTTGAAATCAACAAAGAATGAGAAGACTTTGGCTTTGTTTTGGTTCGTCTGTTTGTCAATTAGGGTGTGCAGGATGAATACGTGGTCTGTCCTACTGTAATTTGATAAAAAATTGACATTTTCTCAGTACATTGTTTTCACTGAGGAAATGTACGAGTCTGCTGTTAATGATAATGCAGAGGATTTTCCCAAGGTTGCTGTTCACGCATATCTCATAGTAGTTAGTCTCCACTTTTGTGGATTGGGGTGATCAGTCCTAGGTTCCAAATATTGGGGAAGATGCCAGGGCTGAGGATAATGTTCAAAAGTTTAAGTTCAGGCAATTGGAATTTGTGGTCTGTATATTTTATAATTTAATTTAGGATACCATCAACACCACAGGCCTTTTTGGGTTTCTGATTTCTGACATGCTGTTCTTTATTTTTCCATAGTTGTCACGCCCTGACCATAGAGAGCCTGTTATTCTCTATGTTGGTTAGGTCGGGGTGTGACTAGGGTGGGTCATCTAGGTAATTATATATCTATGTTGGCCTGGTATGATTCCCAATCAGAGGCAGCTGTTTATCGTTGTCTCTGATTGGGGATCTTATTTAGGCAGCCATTTCCCCTTTGTGCTTTGTGGGATCTTGTCTATGTATAGTTGCCTGTGAGCATTATATTAGCTTCACGTTTCGTTTGTTCATTTTGTTGTTTTGTTCTTTAAAGTATTCTATTCCAAAATAAAGGATGGAAACATACCACGCTGCATCTTGGTCCACTCCTTATAACGATCGTGACAGTAGTGTATTGTTTTATTGATTCACTATGGTGAAGGCGTAGGCTTCTTGTTTTCTGGGTCTCTATGTTTTTGGTTGGTTAGGTTTCTCAATTTCTTTCTTAGGTTTTTGCATTCTTAATCAAAGTTTTTTTTGGTTTGTTGTTCATTTTCTTAAGTTGTCTGCTTTACATTTTTAGATTTGATAGGGAAGCTGAGAGGTCAAATATACTGTTCAGGTTTTCTACTGCCAAGTCTACACCTTCACTATTACAGTGAAACGTTTTGTCCAGGAAGTTGTCTGGACAAGGGATTGAATTAGTTGTTGCCTAATTGTTTTTTGGTAGGTTTCTACACTGCTTTCCTTCCATCTATAGCATTTCTTAATGATATGCAGTTCCTTTGGTTTTGACTGAGTATTACTCTGTTCAAGTAGACTGTGATTTTGCTGTGATCTGATACGGGTGTCAGTGGGCTGACTGTGAACGCACTGAAAGAATCTGTGTGTTTCTCTGTTAGCTGAGCCATGTGTTCGTTCCTCTCTCTCCTCAAGTTCTCTCACCCCAGACCTGAGTGCAGCCAGCTCTCTCAGACAGGGGGGGGGGGGGGTTTGCTGGTCTGGAGTGTGTGTCTGTGCTGTCTGGAGTGTGTGGACTAGCTCTCTGAGCTCCACCATGTCTCTGTCCAGCTCGGTGAATGTATCCCTCTCAATGATGGAGGAGCAGTGCAGTTGTGGGACCTGGGTGTGTTCAGTGCTGGGGGGAGACTATCCTCGTCTTCAGGACAGTTTGAAGAGGTGTGATCAGACTCGCTCGGGTTGGGGGAGTCGTCACCAAGAGAATGCTTCTGCTGCCGTGCTCTTTGATTCTGTGGAAGTCCTTTTGGAAATGTAGGAAGTTGCCCTGCTCCACCACTGTTCCATTGTTGTACAGGTTGACAGAAGGTGTCTCAGTCTCAGGGTCCTCGTTTTCCAGTATTCCGATTTACCACCCTCCGCCTGTACCCTCTCTCTTAAAAGAGGGGTAGAGTGCTCGTATAGCTGTGTGCCATGCCCAGGGAAGGTCTGTGTGGAAGATTAGGTTGCTTACCTTTGTAGCATTTTTGTAGCAGTCAACTAAAAGTGTCTCTGGATTGTCCATGAGGAGCTTCTCTTTGTACTCTTTCCGTGCCTTGTCATTTTTCCTATCCAAGGGGTACTGGACTGTGGTGACCTCTGCACAGAGGGAAGCCATGGAGCAGGGGGCCAAAGAGGCCTCTGCATTTCGGTGGGAGAGGAACTCTGCTGCCATTGTTGGGCTCACACCTCTCACTTCTCTCTTCAGTGCAAATTAATGTTGCAGCCGGGTCTGTTCTTTATGAAGTTAAATATCTAGAGATTATTGTAATGCTCTTTTCATTCTAGGCTTTCGAGGTAGCTTCCGACTGAACAGTAAGAATCCTTGGTAGTAAATCCTTCCAGGTAATTTTGTCCAAAATCAGGATGTAGGTTTTGAGTTTTGATTTGGAGTGAAGGTTATGTTGTGGAGGGTAGTATCCTGTATATGTCCTTGTAAACAAATCCAAGTTTGTACAACCCTAAATCTATCTTTCTGTAAAAACATGCATCTTTCTCTCTTTCTCTCTTCCTCTCTCTTCTCTTGCTTTTCTCTCTCTTTCTGTTTCTTGCATTTTCCCTTTCTCTTTTGGTTTTCTCTTTCTATCTCTTTTCTATCTCGCCTATCTTTCTCCCTCCAGGAGTTTCATCTCAGCAAGAAATAACGAGGGCGGGCTGGGGGGGGGGATAGAGAAATGGGGATAGAGGAGTTAGATGGATGTTGGGACACTGAGAAAAGGGGGAGAAAGATGGATTGAGGAAGAGAGAGACAGGCCAGAGCTAAGGGTACCTGTAACCGATTCAGCGGCTGACAATGCTTTTATAATGGGAAACAGAGAGTAACGGAAGGGGCTTAATTCACAGACGTGTTAAGCCGATTTGTGATTTTGATTTTCTGTGTTTGCGAGAGTGTGTGTGTATATGAGTGTGTCTGTCTGTCTCTGTGTGTGTGTGTGTGTGCGTGTGTTTAAGGAAGATATACTAGACTGTATATATTCATGAGAATCTTATATGTATGAGAATGTGTTCTTTTGGATCTATATTCAATTAATGTTTGTGTCAGCGTGTGTGTGTGTATGTCATACTGAGTGTGTGTGAGCTGCTAACACGAGAAGCGGATAAAGTGCTGCTCGTTAAAGATGGCATTGATCCTCATCTAGAGAGGAGAGATGTCAGACATCAAGGTTGTTAGACGGGCTGTAAAGCCCTCGGTCTGTTGTGAAGCAGCCTTTACAGACTAACTCGTGATTGAGCTAGGTAACTGTAGAGGCCCCGGGGCCCCTAATAGCAGGATTGCCCACCTTCAGGCCATACTGTAGGTATTGTGCACTGCCACCAAAGCACCTGCAGAGGAAGAAAAGGTTAGGCTACTGGTATTGCATAAGTGATTCAGTGCTAGTGTGTGTGTGTGTGTGTGTGTGGTGAGCAGAACATGCTAGTTCAGATCGTCTTTGTGTGCTGCCATGGCTGCACCAGGTTCCAAGGCCCCGCAGGCTCGTTAACCAGAAGAAGAGAGGCTGGATTGTGGAGTGTCTTTCACTAATCCACAGCACAAATCCCACCTAGGGCTATCAGACAGACAGGGCTGCCCTCACTTTGCAGCAGCCCCGTGGCAAAGGCTAAGACACACGTCTTGAGGTACAACGTTGACCCAACAGAGATCGCCGACCTGAAACACCACGATGTACACGTTGACTCGACCTAGAGATCCACTATCTCGATCCACTGTCACCCGAGATTGAACAAACTGAAACCAAAGAAGCAAAAGGGACACACCAAGACATTCTGAGATGAATATAGGGACTTTGAGCATTTCTAAAACATCTTCGCAAAACATACTACAGCAGCGGGGCAGTATCAGACTAACTGATATGTTAGGGTACACGTCGGTGAGGCCCACCCTGTGACTGTGATATGCTCTGATGAGACTGCTTCACCACCCCAGATGTGCGTTGGCTGCAGCCACCTTGACCGCTACGCAGCACTGTTACGACATGTCTATCAACGGTCTCACCGTCCCATGCGAGCGCCTGGAAACTCTGGCGTGGTGAATTACGGCGTCGGGGGGGGGGGGGGCGCGGTCGCCGTGGTAACGGGGCACCAAAACAAAAGGCTGGCGTGGGCGTTCCCCCGAAGCAGCCATGGAATCTTTGTGGGACAGAGAGCGCGTGCGTGTGTGTGTGAGCGGTCTGTGTCTCAGGGGTTGATAGATGGGACGTGGGGCTCTGGTATTTGACATGTCTTCATGGGAGGTCTCGTCTCCGGGGACGGGCTAATGATTTATCAACTGTCCTCTGACTGACTTAGAGAATGAATAAACTCACCAGAAATAATAACAATCAAAGCTGAGACCAGAATCTGTGTCAGAGTCAGAGGAAAGCTCTGGGATTGCTGTTTTATTGAGGCAATGAATACATTTCTCCAAATTCAAATGTATTGTAAGCGACTCTTGACAAACCAGCTGCATTCAATAGCGCTATAACACAAGCCAGTAAAACGTCACTATCAATATCACTAATAACATCAATACTAACCTGGTCCCAGATCTGCTTGTGCTTTTCCCTACACAACATTGTCATTGTCAAGCCGAATGTTTTGCATGACAGTTCCGAAAAGAGTTGGCAAGAGAGCAGAAAGAGACGGGCGCCCGGGCTATAACCAATACATCTTCTATGGACCGAACCAACGGTCTAGAACACAGAACAGACTTCACCCTCTGTAACCATATTTGCTGGCAGAGACACGTGAGTTTGCAGTTGTTGTTTTCTGACAGAAGGGGGAAATCAGCAGAGCCATTTCACAGAACGCGCACGGAGACCGAAGCCCCGGCTCAAATTCTGTCGACTAATACAATTCAGAACGTTATGTTCCTCCTGCTGAACCAAAGTGCTCCGTACAGTGGCACGATTCAGTGCTTCCCGTGAAGGGAGATAATTCTGATTCTATTTAAAAGTCGCTGCAAGAAAGACCACGGTACGATGCAGAGGAATTCGGTGAATATGCTGCAACTTGCACGCACATGACATACATATCAAACCAGCATACCGTAGTGACCACGTACATCAGTCACCAGGGAATAACAACAATATTGTGTATGGCTCGTTTATCTGCTGCAGTTGTTTAGCACTGTGGAGTGTGTGTGTGTGTGTGTGTGTGTGTGTGTGTGTGTGTGTGTGTGTGTGTGTGTGTGTGTGTTTGCATCTTAATGTGTGGGTTTGCCGGAGTAGGGGCCACGTGAAAACTGACTAAGGTTCTAGTCCACTCAACTATCCCAGGTCTACTGTGGACTGATCTACTGCTGGCTTTAGCTCACAGCCCAAGTATTGCTGGCAACACCACCCTCCCAGCTGGCACATATACACCACACCACAGCTTCAAAGAACATTGGCACTGGAAGGGGCAGGTGAGAGTGGGAAAGATGAAGAGAGAGAGAGAGAGGGGAGATGGAGTGAGAGAGGAGTTGGAGAAGAGAAAGATGAGGAGACAGTGTGAGAGAGAATGATACAGGGAAAGATTAATGGAGAGAGAGAAAGAAGCGAGTTGAAGCTTCATTCGTTGTTGTTGTTTTTTTTAAACGGCAATTGAAAACAAGCTGTCGTTTTCTTTTTGAAGTTTTCGCTTTAAGCAACGAGGACACACACATTTCTGCAAACTGTTGTCTTTTCATTTTTTCCCCTCTCTCTCTCTCTCTCTCTCTCTCTCTCCATCTCCTGAAGAAGCGCTCTGCTGAGCGGTATAGCACTCAGGCACAGTCTGGCTATGGTTGTCAAACTCAATCTAGTGAGATAAACAAAAAGACAGCAGTGGAGCAGCAGCCAGCAAACTCTTACTCAAAGAACACGTTCACTTCTCACTTGTGATTTGACGCCTTCCAAATTCCAAACGACCACAGACAGCAGCACACTCTGGCCTACCCGGGTTCAAATACTATTCCATATCCTTTCAAATACTCTATCTGGCATTGTTTAAACTCACCGGGCATAATGATCGAATAGAGTCATCCCAAAAGTGTAAACCCTGCCCATCTTGCTCTCCAGGCAGGCTAATCAAGCAAACGCTCAAAAGTATTTGAAAAACTTCACGTATTCAGTATTTGAACCCAGGTATGCCCTCTAGTGTGGTGATTCTGATTGGTTGTGGCGGTGACCTCTCCCCTCACCGTGCTCCGCCGCCTCCATGTTGCGCCAGACGCCAGGAAAACACTCCCCCCAGAATGGCCCATTGGTCTAACGCGCTGTGAACGCACACAGACCCAAATTGCAGCACAGTCAATTGGTTTAATACTTTAAGGCGCCTCCCTGAACGCTAGACTAGCACGCTCCGCTAGTTCAATGTGTTTCATTGGATCGGCGGCACGGGTGCAGACATAAAGAGAGACAGATTGGGGGGTGTTACCCATTGACGAGTGGAGGGGGGTTGGGGGGGGGGGGGGCAGCTTTGGTTAAGGCACGGACGAGGCCATGGGGACAGAGAGAGAGAGAGAGAGGAAGACATGGAACATAGGAAGGGAGCAGAGAGGATGCTACTGTATAGCTAGTATTAGGCTGTTACAGGCCATACAAACTCTCCCGATACAAGCCCATAGATAGAGGGACTGACAGATACCTCATATGGGTTATGTAAGACCAACACTGACAGCCTAGTCATACTTAGCGATGTGTACACATATCAACAAAAAAAATGGACACACTGCATTTCACAAAAATCCCGCACGTTCCTAATAGAGCCTGCGGAGTTGCCTGAGGCCGGCTATTTTCTATGTATGTCACCAACACACTCTCACACACCCGTACTGTGCATGCTGTGCAGGAAACAGCGTAAAACCCCAGACACTCATACAGCACACCTGCCCCACACACCATACACACACACACACACCATACACAAACAGCAGCCAAGCTTTGATCCTCTCATCTCTGTAGCATCTGTAGCACCGGGGGCTCCCGTCATGGAGGCCGGCTGGTTAGAAGAAGGGAGGAGGAGGAGCTGGCTGGGAGGCTGGTGGTGCCCTGCTGGGGCCAGATTGCATGTTGCTTGTCTCCCAGCGTGGGGGTAACTGAGACGGGGAGGCTAGGTGGTAATGGCCGCAGCAGGGAGCAGCAGTAGGGTAGTAGGTGGTAAGGGGGCTTCTCTATGGATACTGGTGCTGCTGGTGATGCTGGATCAGGAGCTACGGTGTTGCACTGTTCCTGCTTAGCTGGCATCGCAACCGTACAGCGGTCGTCCTTGATACTGCCTGTGTGTAAATGATCTCAGTCACTAGGAAAGTCTCAGAGATGGCTCTGGAGGACCCACACAGTGCCTTTAGGTATGATGTAGTATGAAGACCAACAGGACGGCTTTGGGATCCATCTTTCTTCAGATACTCCAGCCTCCGCCGCAATATCCCTCCTCTCTGACAAGCGTGAGTCCACGAGGGCGCGTTTTTCCTCACAATAGTGCGATAGTAATAACATATTGGTAACATGGAAAAATAGGCTAACGCGCCGCAGTGATACCAGTATAAAAAGCCACGTGCTGCGGTAGAGCTCAGAGCCAGGACGGGAGAGTGGCTGCAACAGCAGCAGAACCATTAGGAGCTCTGAACGCATTAGCTCGCATGAAAAACTCAAAAGGACTGGTTTAATGCACGAGACCTACTGATTGCCTCATTCCCAAACAAGGGACTACGTTGTCCTAAAGTGGGAATCAGTCTGTCGCATTACAGTACCCGCTATTATAATGCTATTATTAGCTACTCTGTGTGAAAAAAATGAAATAGATAACTATATACGTACCGGAGGTTACTGTAGGTATAATTGAGGTTGTATTCTAGCTAGAAGGATTATTTTTTTGAGTTTGTTATCTGTTGAGCTTGTGGGTGGTACATATTTATGACAGGAGATCTTGTACTGTATGGTTAACATGACACGAAACGCTGGTTCTCTGTAGCTCAGTTTGGAGAGTATGGCGTTTGCAACGGCTAAGTCCCGGGAACCACCCGTATGTAAAATGTATGTAAGTTGCTCTGGATGAAAGTATCTGCCAAATGGTGTGTATATATGGTTCTTTACCATTCGGCCATCAGATTTGCCACCAACGCTCCTCATAGGACACATCACTCTTTATTCTCCTCTGTAAACTGGTCATCTCTGTATACCAGTCGCAAGACCCACTGGTTGATGCTTATTTAGAAAACCCTCTTAGGCCTCACTCCCCCCTATCTGAGATATCTACTGCAGCCCTCATCCTCCACCCGTTCTGCCAGTCACATTCTGTTAAAGGTCCCCAAAGCACACACACCTCCCTGGGTCGCTCCTCTTTTCAGTTCGCTGATGCTAGCGACTGGAACGAGCCGCAACAAAACACTCAAACTGGACAGTTTTACCTCAATCTCTTCATTCAAAGACTCAATCGTGGACACTCCTACTGAGCTTTGCGTGAGGTATTGTTGTCTCTACCTTCTTGCTCTTTGTGCTGTTGTCTGTGCCCAATAATGTTTGTACCATGTTTTGTGCTGCTGCTATGTTGTGTTGCTACCAGGTTGTTGTCGCTGTCATGCTGTCGTCCTAGGTCTCTCGATGTAGTGTTGTGGTGTCTCTCTTGTTGTGATGTGTGTTTTGTCCTATATTTTTTATAATATTTATTTTGAATCCCATCCCCCGTCCTCGCAGGAGGCCTTTTTGCCATTTGTATTTGTACATTGTACATTGCCATTGTAAATAAGATTTTTTTCTTAACTGACTTGCCTAGTTAAATAAAGGTTCAATCAAAAATGAAATACAAATAAATAAACATCATTTTTATATTAGTAATATTACATGAAAGGCTGTCTGATGTAAGTAGTATCGCAGTACTGGACGCTGATGGCCTGGTATGTTGCTGAGATGGATTGAGCAGGCTAGCTGGTGTTTCTGCTCTGCTAGCTAAATGCTGCTGAGTCACGCTACAGTCCACCAAGACCCATAAACTCTGTGTGTTTCCAACCAGAAACATGTGCTTGTACACTTACAATGGGACTATCAACTTTTATAGATTGTTCCACTACTGCCTTGAATCATCGCAAACAATAATTTAGCTATCAGCGATGTTCACTGCATGAGAGTATACGGGTGAGTTACGAAGGTGGTCTGAAAATGGATTTGCCACAGGAGAAGTTTGAAGTGAATTTCCAGACGGAGACTCTACTTTTCCAATCCCAACGCTGGCTCATATTAGAGCGTAAATATATTGAAAAGTGCCTTAGAGGTTGTAAACGTCTCTTGAGATGAGGATTCTAAAAAGGCGCTCTAACTCTTCTGGTGAGTTAACCCGAAGGCGCCATGAATCTACCGCAAGTGAAGGTAGGACATCAGGCGTTTTTTGTCTTCCTGTCGACCTCTAACCCAAAAGGTCAAACGTCCACGTGGGACTGCCGGAGCACAAACAGTAAATCACGACAGAGAATGGTAATGCACTTACTGTGGGTTGCATAACGTATTGTTGATGAGGCATCCATGACGTACTCTGGACCTATGAGGGAGACATCAAATGAAACATCATTATTGACTTAAGGTTACCCGTGCCACCTCTTTTCCCTCACAATCAACAGTGTGCAAAACTGGTTTTCCATTGTCACACTATTTATCTGCATGCCAGTGCCTTTTCCTTTCCTACGGTTTCTTCCATGCCTGGGAAGTGCGGGCGCGTTGAGGTAAGATGGAGCCTTGGCCAGTTGAAAAGACACAGGCCTTGAATTTGCAGAATTAGGCACAGCGTGTTACGCCACTAGCCAAGCTGGCTCAACTGGGCTTGGCTCGACATCGGCAACCCGAATATCAAATGACAAGAACCCACAAACTGACCCCGAGAGAGAAAGACAACTCCTGCTCTAGTGGACCATGTGGGTCGTTTAGTTCAACAGAATCCCTGCCATCGACAGTGAGAGAAGCCACAGTTGAATAAAAGGGACAATTTAGATTTGCCAGAGAGGAGCATTAGACAGCTTGTCAGAGACAAACAAGTCTACCCATTGATCCTTGGGAAAACGATTGGACTCAACAAAGACAAATAGATGCTAATCTTTTATAAGAACGCCAATCCTCTGAGCTCGTTAAAGCCCATGATATGGAGCATGCCTAAACTATTTTATTTTATTGAATAGCACAGAGCCACGCTTGTTTGTTACTCCCTCTCGATGTTTGGTCTCAACCAACAGGAAGGAAACAGAGACGAGACAAAGCTTCGTTCCCTAATCGTCCGTCTTTAGAATTTTCCCGTGCGACATCAACAAGATTCTAATTCCATTGTAATTTCATTTCAAGACTGTGTTTTTCTATGTTTTGACTGAGATTTTTGTAATTGTATTTTTTACATTTTATTCTCATTATGGACGCAGTAGTATTGGCAGTGGTGACTTAATAAGGAGCTGGTACATTGTGTGACTGACTATGTTTTCCAGTGGTCTGGTTTGACGATGTGTGTCTACCTCTGGCTGACCCTGCTCTAAGCTTGTGCTTCCATTAAAGACAGACAGAACACAGCAGGGAAGACTGTATGGCTAGACCAGGAAGTGGACTGGACTGTCCACTCTCATGTGATGAAGTAATCAAGATCTTTTCCCCAGAGTACACAGTCCGAAGAAAGAAAGTTGAAACTGTAAAACACACAATTTAATAAACAATATATTCTGCATTAGGCAGATTTTATATAATAAAAGATTATAAAAAATGTGTGTGTACAACATGCAGAATATTTTCTACCACAAATGGCTGAGATCATATGAATGTTTTTCATTGTGGCCACTAATGATTCCTTTGTCTCATATGCTTTGGTTCCAGCCTGCCCTACTCTTTGTACTTGACAGAAGATGGAGGACTCACCTTGCCTGGCGCTGCTTGGCTGAAGGGCAATATTACAGGAAGCAGTGGTGGCCGATATTGAAACTGTGAGGATTAATATTCCTCAAAAGCCCGGCCATTGTTTTTGATAAATCAATTTGGGAAGCCTTCAGAACGCGGATTAGCGCCGCGCCCCGTCCCCCTTCTCCCCCCAGTGCTGGACCTGAGTTTAAATCAGACGCTTCTGAAAGGCGGGCATGCCAACCTTCACCAACCAACCCCCTCCACTCTCTCATTCCCTCCCTCTCTTTCTCTCTCTCCATCGCTCTCTCTTGCTTGCTCTCTCACTATCTATCATTCCATCTCTCTCTCTCCCTGTCACTCTCCCTCTTTCTGCATTCTAATAAGGATCAATGATAAACAGCGAGGGCTCTTGGGGGAAAGTCTAGGTGAACTGAACAGTGTCTCATCCCTTCTGCTTGTAGCAGTCAAACATCTGGAGGTCCGTGAAATTGTGGGCGTTTAGCAATGGAAACGCTATTGACGTTTCGCACAGTTCATTTCCCCCCTTACGTTACGCTCCGCTTCACATGGTTCCAGGGATCAACTGGGATGCAAAGTGTGGAATTCAGTTAGCAGGAAAATTATGTCAAATGACTGTGGGAGGAATGACAGCTTAGAAAAAGCTTTAAAAGCACAACAGGGCCGGCAAAGCAAAGGAGAAACGGTTTGTTTTTCCCCAACACTAATTCCTAACGGACGTTGCTTTTCTCTCTTCTCTCTTTTCTCTCTGAGCCTTTCCGTCTGTTGTGTTCACCGCCTACAAAACAGATGCCATCCAGCATCGTCGGCAAACCAATGAGGAAAGCTCAGAAGTTCCAAATCTCCGAGAGCCCCTTGCTGTTTTCCAGCCCCCCAGCTTTGCCCATCACCCAGCCAGTCCCCAGCCGCACCACGGCTATCTCCCTCTGGCTACACTCCAGTACATCACCCACCTGATATGTGGAGACGGGGGAAGCAGCGATGAAGGGCGTAATGGATGTCTGTGCGATCATGCGGTTGGTGGCGATACTGTAAGGCGAGGAGTAGAACCTGAGGGGAGAGAGGAAACAGAACAGAGAAAGGGAGGTCAGACACGGGTATTGGATGTACCTATACACGCCATCCAGAAAGTATTCAGACCCCGTGACTTTTCCCACATATTACATTACAGCCTAATTCTAAAATTGTTTTCCCCCCCTCATCAATCTACACACAATACCCTATAATGACAAATGTGTAAAAAAATCTGAAAATGAAATATGACCTTTGCATAACTATTCAGACCCTTTACTCAGTACTTTGTTGAAGCACCTTTGGGCAGCTATTACAGCCTCGGGTATGATGCTACAAGCTTGGCACACCTGTATTTGGGGAGTTTCTCCCATCCTTCTCTCCTCTCAAGCTCTGTCAGGTTGGATGGGGAGTGTCATTGCACAGCTATTTTCAGGTCTTTCCAGATATGTTTGATTGGGTTGAAGCCCCGGCTCTGGCTGGGACACCCAAGGACATTCAGAGACTTGTCCATGCTGACCATCACTTTTTGACATTTCGTCTGCTTTTAGTGAACGCGCTTCCTGACTTTGGATTTGTTTACCAAACACGCTTACAAAAATAGCTATTTGGACATAAATAATGGACATTACCGAACAAAACGAACATTTCTTGTGGAAGTGGGATTCCTGGGAGTGCAATCCGACGAAGATCAGCAAAGGTAAGTGAAGATTTATAATGTTTTTTGTGAGTTTTGTTGACTGCACAATTTGGCGGGTAACTGTATGGCTTCCTTTTGTGGCTGAACGCTGTTTTCAGATTATTGAATATTGTGCTTTTGCCGTAAAGCTTTTTGAAATCTGACACAGCGGCTGCATTAAGAACAAGTGTATCTTTAATTCTATGTAAAACATGTATCTTTCATCAAAGTTGTATCAAAGAGTATTTATGTTATTTAACGTGGCTCTCTGCAATTTCCCTGTTTTACGTCAGTTAGGATCAGCACTTTATTTTAAATGTCAGAAATGTCAGAATAATAGTAGGGATAATGATTTATTTATTTCATCATATTCCGAGTGGTCAGAAGTTTACATACACTCAATTAGTATTTGGTAGCATTGCCTTCAAATTGTTTAACTTGGGTCAAACGTTTCGGGTAGCCTTACACAATCTTCCCACGGTAAGTTGGGTGAATTTTGGCCCATTCCTCCTAACAGAGCTGGTGTAACTGAGTCAGGTTTGTAGGCCTCCTACGTGCTCGCACATGCTTTTTCAGTTCTGCCCACAAATTTTCTTTAGGATTGAGGTCAGGGCTTTGTGATGGCCAGTCCAATACCATGACTGTGTTGTCCTTAAGCCATAACTTTGGAAGTCTGCTTGAGGTCATTGTCCATTTGGAAGACCCATTTGCAACCAAGCTTTAACTTCCTGACTGATGTCTTGAGATGTTGCTTCAATATATCCACATCATTTTCCTCCCTCATCTTGCCATCTATTTTGTGAAGTGCACCAGTCCCTCCTGCAGCAAAGCACCCCCACGACATGATGATGCCACCCCCGTGCTTCACGGTTGGGGGGTGTTCTTCGGCTTGCAAGCCTCCCCCTTTTTCCTCCAAACAAAACGATTAATAGTTCTATTTTTTGTCTCATCAGACCAGGGAACATTTCTCCAAAAAGTACAATCTTTGTCCCCATGTGCAGTTGCAAATTGTAGTCTGGCTTTTTTATGGCTGTTTTAGAGCAGTGGCTTCTTCTTTGCTGAGCGGCCTTACAAGTTATGTTGATGAAGGACTCGTTTTACTGTGGATATAGATACTTTTGTACCTGTTTCCTCCAGCATCTCCACAAGGTCCTTTGCTGTTGTTCTGGGATTGATTTGCACTTTTCGCACCAACGTACATTCATTTCTAGGAGACAGAACCCTTCTCCTTCCTGAGCGGTATGACGGCTGCGTGGTCCCATGGTGTTTATACTTGCGTACTATTGTTTGTACAGATTAACGTGGTACCTTCAGGCGTTTGGAAATTGCTCCCAAGGATGAACCCGACTTGTGGAGGTCTACAATTTTTTCTCTGAGGTCTTGGCTGATTTCTTTTGATTTTCCCATAATGTCGAGCATAGAGGCAATGAGTTTGAAGGTAGGCCTTGAAATACATCCACAGGTACACCTCCAATTGACTCAAATGATGTCAATTAGCCTATCAGAAGCTTCTAAAGCCATGACATCATTTTCAGAAATTTTCCAAGCTGTTTAAAGGCACAGTCAACTTAGTGTATGTACACTTCTGACCCACTGGAATTGTGATACAGTGAATTATAAGTGAAATAATCTGTCTGTAAACAACTGTTAGAAAAATGACTTGTGTCATGCACAAAGTAGATGTCCTAACCGACTTGCCAAAACTATAGTTTGTTAACAAGAAATTTGAAAAACTAGTTTTAATGATTCCAACCTAAGTGTATGTAAATTTCCGACTTCAACTTTAAACAGGTGTGTGCCTTTCCAAATCATGTCCAATCAATTTGGAAACAGGATGCACCTGAGCTCAATTTCGAGTCTCATAGCAAAGGGTCTGAATTCTTACGTAAATAAGCTATTTCTGTTTTTTATTTCGAATAAATTTGCAAAAAATCTCGAAACCTGTTTTCGCTTTGTCCTTATGTGGTATTGTGTGTAGATTGATGAGATACATTTTTTTTTATAATAAGGCTGTTATGTAACACAAATGTGGAAAACATGGAAGGGGTCTGAATGCTTTCCGAATGCACCGTAGGTCTCCATGCATTACAACTGTCTACATCGAAATATCCGGATGATCGTGATTTTTTAAGGGGCCTATTAAGTGTTTATTAATGGTTTGGTTAATGAACTACTGTTTCAAAGAGCTGACTGGCAATTTACTCACATGTTCTACTAACTAACAGAGATATAGACACCAGTATGTTGGGCACGTGTCTGTGTTTATGCCTTAGGCTTTTTATGCAATCACCTCTAACAAAGAGGTGCACATTTTTGTTTTTTGCCCCAAGCACGAAAACAGGCGATTCAAAGAAGGAACTCGTAATCAGGCCTATGATTTGAATCAGGTGTCTGAGTGCTCGGGAAAACAACTCCAATGTGCACCGCTTTGGGTCCCCAGGACCAGGTTTGGGAAACAGTCTAACAGAACCACATGAAATCTTTTGACACTCATACACCTTGAGCCAGTCTTTGTCCACATACGGACTGGAATGGACCATACAAGAGAGACAATCTCTCCACGAAAAGACCTTTCAAGTCCCTTGACACGGCCACACTTAACGCACACCCACAGACACTACACACATCGTAGTCTAAGCACAGATCCGCAGTCACACGGACGGTGTTTGAGGCCGAGCAGACAGAGCTTCCCGCGTGAGGGTATAGCTCGTCATTGGCTTGTTTCAAATCGAACACCAGGCAATATATTGTGTTCTGTCGGGCGCATAACAGTTCCACGAAGCGTCTTCTGGCTTCACAATTGAAACGTCTGGCTTTATCAGATCAAACTGAGCTTTGTCGTCGTATGAAAAAAGGGGTTGTCGTGTGTTTCCGGCCCTAGCCTGGAGTATTAAGGCTATACTATGCTGACTGGCTTAGGCTGCTGGCCGACTTCAATCCACATTGTTGGGAAAAACTCAATGAATGTAAAGAAGGCTATTCCAAAGTGTTGAGTTGGGCTCTAGGGAAAAGAGATGGTGGGCTACTTCATCATGTTGTGACGTTGATTCAGATCTACAACAGTCCTGGGTGTCATTTCTACCCGCTAGCTGGTTTTATACCACTCGCAATGGTCCTCCGAGCTCAGTTGGTAGAGCAGGCGGTGTAAGTTAATAGACCGATTAAAAAAAGAGAGTTTCAAACCGCTCTGCCAATAACGCCTCATTTTCAGGTTCTATGTTCCGTCCATTTGGCTCATCCAATTAGGCCCCTCACTCAGACCAGTCCCAGACAGTCCTAGCAGAATTCTTGCTTGAGATTTGATTATTTAAAAAAAAATAACAAAAGCGTTGGGCTTTTAAAAAGTAGAACTATTGTCACAGACTAAAAGCCTTGAAGTAATCCCAACGTACTGCAGACATATATTCTCCATATACACGATATATACAAAAGTATGTGGTCAGTGACTTTCAACGTGGCAACGTCATAGGATACCACCTTTCCAACAAGTCAGTTTGTCACATTTCTGCCCTGCTAGAGCTGCCCCAGTGCTGTTATTGTGAGGTGGAAATGTCTAGGAGCAAAAACGACTCAGCCGCAAAGTGGTAGGCCACAAAAGCTCACAGAATGGGACCGCCAAGCGCCGAAGCACGTAGTGTGTAAAAAAACGATTGTCCTCGGTTACAACACTCACTACCGAGTTGCAAATTGCCTCTGGAAGCAACGTCAGCACAAGAACTGTTCGTCGGGAACTTCATGAAATGGGTTTCCGTGGCCGAGCTGCCGCACACAAGTCTAAGATCACCATACGCAATGCCAAGCGTTGGCTGGAGGGGTGTAAAGCTCGCGCCCATTGAACTCTGGAGCAGTGGAAACGCGTTCTCTGGGAGGGATAAATCACGCTTCTCCATTAGGCAGTCCAACAGAAGAATCTAGGTTTGGTGGATGCCAGGAGAACGCTACCTGCCCCAATGCATAGTGCTGACTGTAAAGTTTGGTGGAGAAGGAATAATGGTCTGTGGCTGTTTTTCATGGTTCGAGCCAGGCCACTTAGTTCCAGTGAAGGGAAATCTTAACACTACAGCATACGATGACATTCTGAACAATTCTGTGCTTCCAACTTTGTGGCAATAGTTTGGGGAAGGACCTTTCCTGTTTCAGCATGACAATGCCCCTGTGCACCAAGTGAGGTCCATACAGAAAGGGTTTGTCAAGATCGGTGGGGAAGAACTTGACTGGCCTACACAGAGCCCTGACCTCAACCCCATCTAACACCTTTGGGGTGAATTCGAACACCGACTGTGAGCCAGGCCTAGTCGCCCAACGTCAGTGCCCAACCTCACTAATGCCCTTGTGGCTGAATGGAAGCAAGTCCCCGCAGCAATGTTCCAACATCTAGTGGAAAGCCTTCCCAGAAGAGTGGAGGCTGTTGTAGCAGCAAAGGGGGACCAACTCCATATTAATGCCCATGATTTCGGAATGAGGATGTTCGACGAGCATGTGGTGTATGTCTCCTAAGTGGTCAATGTGCTATTTTCTTTGATTTCTTTCAAGCCTCATAATCACAGCTTACTATTATGCTTCTAAAATGCCCAGTGCTGTATCTAATGAGATTCTATTCATTCATCCAGTCATATTCCAGAGTCATTGAGATAAACGCTTCAGGAAGCTGGGAGAAGCAGGGAGTGAGAGAGAAGCTTCCCGTCGCAGACTGAGGACACATCGAGAGAGGAAGGAACTCAAAGCTCGCCTTCCCTTCCTGTTACAGCACACAGGGAAAAATAGAACACATTGCTAGGCCATTCATTTCCATGGCACCCCTTCGTACACAGGCACCGAAGGCACACACACACAGACACACAGACACACAGACACGCACACAGACACACACACACAGACACACACACACTCTGTCACAGACAAAGGGACAGGCACACGTGCAGGCAACCAGGCACGAAATGCACGCACGCACGCACTAACACCTGAGACCTAGCATCAAACTCCATCTCGTATAGATTGTTTTAATCAAATAGTAACAAAGTGCACACACACTGCATTAATCAAGAGATATGGCAATCCTATTGAACTAGTCGTATAGATTGCTCAGAGGGGTGGAAGGTGCCAGGGTTGTGTAGACGGACTCTTACCCGTTCTGCATTGCTGCAGGATCATATGTTAACTGCATACCAGTCTGCAACACAAGAGAGACATATTACAGGGTAATCCTTGAATTTCAAGACACAACAAATGGACAGGATTCGAGAGAGAGAGAGAGAGAGAGAGAGAGAGGGGAAACAAACGGGATTTCGATACACTTTATGCACGTGGGACAACGGTCGATGCCGGCTTTGAGAGAGAGAGAGAGGGAGCGAGCGAGAGAGAGAGAAAGAAGAGAGGAATGACAGTGAGCGTAGGCATGAAAGTGTGTGAGGCCCTTGTCTCTCTTCCTCTTTCTCCCACTCTCTCGTGTTCTCCCCCCCCCGCTCTCTCTTTCTCTCCCTGCAATCCGTCATCTGCATTCCCGAAGCCTTCTCTTCCGGACGAGGGCTAATCCCATTTCTTTAACACAGGAGGCTGCTGAGGTTTCAGATTTCATCACCACACTTTTAAAATCTCCCCCTGTCCCCCTATCTCTCTCTCTCTCCCCCTCTCTCTCTCCCTACCTCTCTCTCCCTACCTCTCTCTCTTCCCCTCTCTCTCTCTCCCTATCTCTCTCTCTTCCCCTCTCTCTCTCTCCCTATCTCTCTCTCTTCCCCTCTCTCTCTCTCTTCCCCTCTCTCTCTCTCTCCCCCCCTCTCTCTCTCTCCCCCCCTCTCTCTCTCCCTACCTGAATCTCTTCCCCTATCTCTCTCTCTCTTCCCCTCTCTCTCTCTCTCTCTTCCCCTATCTCTCTCTCTCTTCCCCTATCTCTCTCTCTCTTCCCCTCTCTCTCTCTTCCCCTCTCTCTCTCTTCCCCTCTCTCTCTCCCTACCTCTCTCTCTTCCCCTATCTCTCTCTCTTCCCCTCTCTCTCTCTTCCCCTCTCTCTCTCCCTACCCCTCTCTCTCTCCCTACCCCTCTCTCTCTCTTCCCCTCTCTCTCTCCCTACCTCTCTCTCTCTCCCTATCTCTCTCTCCCCACCTCTCTCTCTTCCCCTATCTCTCTCTCCCTTCCCCCCTCTATCTCTCCCTATCTCTCTCTCTATCCCCCTCTCTCTCTTCCCCTCTCTCTCCCTACCTCTCTCTCTTCCCCCTCTCTCCCTTCCCCTCTCTCTCTCCCTTCCCCTCTCTCTCTCCCTTCCCCTCTCTCTCTCCCTACCGCTCTCTCTTCCCCTCTCTCTCTCCCCATCCCCCGCTCTCCCTCATTCCTCTAGGAGGTTTGCGTGAGCTAAAAAAGAGGAATGACCCTCAGCAACCAGAGGGGATGGACGTTACCCGCCTGAGTGAGGGGAAACAGAGATCCACATGAATCCCATAGCGGATGCATCAGCCCTGGGTGACACGGCCACTGCGGATGTGTGCGTGCGCGAGCATAACATTCAGTCGGCCATTTAGTTTTGGTTCAACTACACTGCTTGTAAATGACTTAATGCTGTCTTCTTATAATATGCACCATTATAATATTGACCATTTATAATATTTGTGGATGTGTGAGTTAAGTTTTGTTTGGTCCTGTAAATGTGCCATCCCATTCAACAGTACAATGTCAATGTTTGCATCTCGGCCTTCTTTTTTTATTTGGAAAATAATAAACATATTATATATATATATATATATATATATATATATATATATATATATATATATATATATATATATATATATATATATATATATATATATATTAACAGTAGGCCTGGGTGTTCCTTCGTGCGAGTGTGTTTGAGTGTGTGAGTATGCGTGTTCACATTTGTGATGTGAGATGTGTATCTGTATGTTTGAGTGTTGGGGGGAGCAAGTGTGTGTGTGAGTGGGAGAGTGTCTGCCTGTGTGTGCATTTGAGCGTATGCATGTACATGCAGAGTATGTGCCTGTATGTTCCACCAACAGGAAGTGTATGCATCTGCATATGGACCACGGTATGCATGCACTGTGTGGCTGTGTCTGTATGCTCATGTCTGTGTGTGTGTGTGTGTCTTTATGTCTGTGTGTCTCTACGTGATAATGGCCATCCCAGACATGGCCAGCTGTCTGGTGAGGCTGATAAGTCCCGTGCGTGGTGCCCTTGCTTCCATGTGTTAATGAATTCCACACCATGGCTGCCTGGCGCACACAGACAATCCCCCATAAGGGTCGGCTGCGTGGCCATGACTGATTATGCATGCTGTTGTCGAGTCAGGAACAAAGCGCGCGAGAGAGAAAGTGTGTAAGAAAGTGAGATGACGAGGAGAGAGAGAAAAGAGTGTACGTGAGAACGTACGTATCTGAGAAAGAGAAGAAGAGAGAGTAAACAGAAAGAGAAGAAGAGAGAGTATACAGAAAGAGAAGAAGAGAGAGTAAACAGAAAGAGAAGAAGAGAGAGTAAACAGAAAGAGAAGAAGAGAGAGTAAACAGAAAGAGAAGATGAGAGAGTAAACAGAAAGAGAAGAAGAGAGAGTAAACAGAAAGAGAAGAAGAGAGAGTAAACAGAAAGAGAAGAAGAGAGAGTAAACAGAAAGAGAAGAAGAGAGAGTAAACAGAAAGAGAAGAAGAGAGAGTAAACAGAAAGAGAAGAAGAGAGAGTAAACAGAAAGAGAAGAAGAGAGAGTAAACACCTTCCTAATATTGAGTTGCGCCCCCTTTTGCCCTCAGAACAGCCTCAATTCGTCAGGGCAAGCATGGACTCTACATGGTGTCGAAAGAGTTCCACAGGGGATGCTGGCTCATGACTCCAATGCTTCTCACAGTTGTGTCAAATTAGCTGGACGTCTTTTGGGTGGTGGACCATTCTTGATACACACGGGGAAACTGTTGAGCGTGAAAAACCCAGCAGCGTTGCAGTTCTTGACACAGAGCGGTGCGCCTAGCACCTACTACCATAACCCGTTAAAGGCACTTTTGCCTTGCCCATTCACCCTCTGAATGACATACGTACACAATCCATGTCTCAATAGTCTCAAGGCTTAACAACCCTTCTTTAACCCGTCTCCTCCCCTTCATCTCCACTGATTTGAAGAGAATTTAACAGGTAACATCAAAAACGGATCGTATCTTTCACCTGGATTCATCTGGTCAGTCCATGTCATGGAAAGAGCAGGTGTTCCTCATGTTTCGTCCGCTCAGTGTATGTCTAGGACAGGAAGTTGGAGCATGTGAACCAGAGCACGCGGGAGGGAGTGTGTGAGAGTGTCTGTGTATACTGTGGTACAGTATGGCGGGTGTGGCGGAAGGAGAAACGGCCCCTCCGGCAGCTGGAAGAACGCCTGTACTGAACCTCCACAGGAAACCCCAGCCAGCCATGGTGTCCGGCTGTAGGACACACACACACATACTCACAGACACGGGCACACACCCACCCTCTCTCTCAAAAAACACCTGTCAGGCTTTCTTTCACACAGGGGAGAACCCCGTGGGTTTTTCCGCATATGAACACTTTCCGCAAGAGAAAGCACTTGAGCTAGTGTGATTTTGTGAGACTACCTGTGTGGGTGTTAACGATTTAATCATTTATGGTGTGTGTGTATGAGTGTATGTCATGTGTGTGTGACTTGTGAGAGCATTCGCATGCCTCATAGTCACGTAGATGAAAACAGACTTCTGACCTCTTTTCTACCACTGACTAATCACGCCCCAATGCGGCTGCTTGCTGCTCTACGGGTGCTCTACTAGACCCCTGATGTGTTCTGGGAGTTTGGCTGACTTCAAAAGGGGGATCGATGGAGAACGTAGCAAATGGCGTGCGCCTCTCCATCTGGCCACGGGAACGGGAGGCCCTCTCCATCTGGCCACGGGAACGGGAGGCCCTCTCCATCTGGCCACGGAAACGGGAGGCCCTCTCCATCTGGCCACGGGAACGGGAGGCCCTCTCCATCTGGCCACGGGAACGGGAGGCCCTCTCCATCTGGCCACGGGAACGGGAGGCCCTCTCCATCTGGCCACGGGAACGGGAGGCCCTCTCCATCTGGCCACGGGAACGGGAGGCCCTCTCCATCTGGCCACGGGAACGGGAGGCCCTCTTCATCTGGCCACGGAACGGGAGGCCCTCTTCATCTGGCCACGGAACGGGAGGCCCTTGGTGAAGGACTGGAGAACGTCTGATAAACAGACTCACATGTGATGCCTATCTCCAGACGCTGGCTGTGCTGCTGATCAATGACTATGGGGGCATCGCTGACACACACACACACACACACACAAAGGTACGACCAAATGTGAGCAAACACACATGTGCATATGTACTAGAGGTCGACCGATTAATCGGGGCCGATTTCAAGTTTTCATAACAATCGGAAATCGGTATTTTTGGGCGCCGATTTGCCATTTTTTTTTTTTTTTACACCTTTATTTAATCTTTATTTAAATAGGCAAGTCAGTTAAGAACACATTCTTATTTTCAATGACGGTCTAGAACGAGGCAGAACGACAGATTTTTAACCTTGTCAGCTCGGGGGGGATCCAATCTTGCAACCTTACAGTTAACTAGTCCAATGCTCTAACACCTGATTACATTGCACTCCACGAGGAGCCTGCCTGTTAGCGAATGCAGTAAGCTAAGGTAAGTTGCTAGCTAGCATTAAACTTATCTTATAAAAAACAATCAATCAATGACTGTCATTGCTCCAATGTGTACTTAACCATAAACATCAATGCCTTTCTTAAAATCAATACACAAGTATATATTTTTAAACCTGCATATTTAGCTAAAAGAAATCCAGGTTAGCAGGCAATATTAACCAGGTGAAATTGTGTCATTTCTCTTGCGTTCATTGCACGCAGAGTCAGGGTACATGCAACAGTTTGGGCCGCCTGGCTCTTTGCGAACTAATTTGCCAGAATTTTACGTAATTATGACAACATTGAAGGTTGTGCAATGTAACAGGAATATTTAGACTCATGGATGCCACCCGTTAGATAAAATACGGAACGGAATAAACGTTTTGTTTTCGAGGTGATAGTTTCCGGATTAGTCAAAGGTATATGGTTTAGAGAGAAATAGTCGACGCGTTATAATTCCTGTAATAACTTGCGGCTGAATTTGAAAGGGGTTCCTTCCTTATTTTACCGCTCATGTCTTCCATAGAGAATGTCTTGATCTACTTCAAATAAGGGCTGTGTTTCGTGCAGGCTTAAACCGCCTCGACGCTTTGATTCCTGTGTAAATCTCACTAGGATAAGGTAACGTTTGTCAACATATTTTCATAAATCCACTCTACAAAAAAATGTATCTTCGCTTATATTTAGCCAATATTGATCAGAGTTACCTTGTCCTATGGATATCTACACAGTTATAAAATTGGCACGGTGATGTAAGCCTACACGAAACACAGACCTTATTTTAAGTGAATCTAAAAATAAACCGCTTTTCAGATTTTGCTAGGTGTCATGGAAATTATGACTCGCACTTTGGTTGTCAATTCTTACAATGCCCATTATTAAAATAGGATTTCCTGCATATAGAAATTAAAGTTTATGTTTTCAACATTCATCACAGGTAACTTAAACTCTAGTTTTATTCAAACAGTTGAGAGTATTTGTCTCCTAAGCAGACTCTTCAGTATCATTGTCACTTCAGAGCTGTGTGCGTGTGTGTGTATTTATGTATTATATTAAGTTAAAATAAAAGTGTTCATTGTTCATTCAGTATTGTTGCAATTGTCATTATTACAAAAATGTGTGTGTGTGTGTATGATATATATATACATAAAAAAAACAATTGTATTTATTTAAATCGGCCAATAAATCGGTATCGGCTTTTTTTGTCCTCCAATAATAATGCGGTATCGGCATTGAAAAATCATAATCGGTCGACCTCTAATA